>NC_084824.1:55538368-55838368 GCF_958449725.1 Rosa rugosa
ATCAGCTCTACCAGATTGTAATCTCCTAGTTTCTAGCCTTAAAGAAGCATGGTTTTCCTTGTTGTATCCATCTGTCAACTGTGCAGATCTCCCAATGCTTGCTTGCAAAATCCTTTGCTTTTCAACCTGACACAAATGGATTTTAAGTTAACGAAGGGAACTACTATTGAGTGCAGTAACTTTTGGGAAGAAAACTTTGCATACAAAAAGACCAAAAAAGGCAATTCTCTTTTAGAATTACACAAGAAATAAAAACATAGAAATAATGACATGTTTATTGTTTTAGCAATGCATTTTTTAAAATGAAAAATTTACTTCAAATTGTTTTAAGAAAATAGGGAGATGTTAATCATAATTTAAAGTGTTCTACTAATAAAAGGAAACTTATAGCACCTAATAACTTAATTTACGAAAGTAGATATCACACCTAAGAAATGGCATATTTTAAATGATTGATACTCTGAATGTAAATGTATCTTGATCCTCCAAATATAAACATGAGTAGGGAAGATACAAGTAAGCATAAACATACATTGTAAAGAGTTGTAAACCACTTGAGGCAAACAAAATTATAATAAATATATACACCTCCATATTTTCCTTTATACAAATAGGCATGAGCTTGTAATAAGGTTTGACTAATTTATATGTTGTTTCAAGTAATTCAAGTACTGTGAGGATGCATGCATGCATTCAGGTGGTGGTCATACGATGAATCTAAACTATATCATTTTTTGAGGCACACCCTTAGATGAGCCTCACTAGACTTATTCACATCCCTAAGCGATGAAGTTTATTTAGATTTAAAATGCATTAGTTTCAGTTAAGTTGAGTTTTCTAACGGTAGAGAGAGGTTGTGATGGGATTGGATAAAACACCCCCATCACCCAGGTATGAACTTCTAAGAATTAGAGGATATTTCAATAATTCCCATGCCTTAAAAGTCTGCTCACACATTGAGGTAAGAAAATTCAGCAAGTCAGCTGACTTAGTTAGCCTTTTTCTGGTGATTAAACAGTCACATACATTACTCTTTTTTTTTTTGGCAGAGAGTTGCATACATTACTAAACTTTGAAAAAATCATCACTCACCTCGAGCGCCAACATCTGTTTCATAGTTGAGGCAAGTACATGATGACCAGATCTGTAGCCCTATTAGATTGTAAGAAAGATATAATTAGTGTGAATCATAAAATGAAGTAAAACACATCCTACAACCACAACCAACTCAAACCTGGAAGTTAACAAAGCCATTAATGGGGGGATCAAAAGACAGCTCCGACACATCAGCTGCTTGATGCCCGAGATTGCCAGTCACAGGATCAGCTTTGATCCTTCTATGTGTTATAGAATAGGAGACCATCGTGCTAACTAACTGAGCCAGATCATTCTTCTCCTTCTCTGATAATAAGTGCAATGCGGCCTGTGAAATATACCAGACTATATCATAAACAATAACAATGACCAGGACCGCAATATGTCATAACTTCATCAGATAATACATGAGAAACAGGCATGCATATAGAGAAAGAAAGCAGAAAATGGCAACAATCTATGGATCTACCACACTGGAATAAAGCTAGTTGTACCCATATGCATTTCCTATAATAGATCTGTATGATTCTCCAAGCCATGGTAGTAGAAATCCCAACAAGGGACAAATGCAATTCACACTTCCAGTTCACTATAGTTGATGATCATGAAAATAATCAAAATATTTGGTAGAATAAAATAAAAATTTATAAGAGAGAGAAAGAGTTAAAACCCAAGGGCAACATAGTTGATGCGATTTCACACGACTTTCTTTTCACAGAGATGCAGCTTGTCCCTATCTTTTGCTTTTTTCGTTTTTGGCTTATATTGGCACTCACAATAGAGGAATTAAAGAGTAAGAAAAAATAAAAAAGAATTCATCATCCAAGTTACATACAAACAATTGGACGACCACATTGTCAATAAGTGAATTTGATCAAGTGCAGATTCAAAAGATATTCCTTCAATCACATTAATCTGTGGACAGAATAAGAATATGACAAACTCTAGCAGCATGTCCTTCAACAATAATAGCAATATAGTTATAAGAGGAAAATTTTGGTGATATGTTCTACAGTACATTCATTGGTTAAATAAGAAATAGATAGCATATTACTGAAATCAAGCATAAATACGTGAGAAAAACAACTAACATAAATTTTGTCAAAGACACTCAAACTATCTCAATTCTCAAAAGAATTGACTGTTAGATCACATGAGCAAAACAAACAAGCAAGACGGAAACTAAAAACCTCTTGAACTTGCAGACATGACTAGTGCAAAGTGTAACTGCTATATCTATAACATATAACATATACAACTACACTATAGATACCCTTACTCATAGTGAAATATGAAACTGCAACCAATCTCCTAAAAGTTTTTTTTTTTAATTTTTAACTTTTATATTAATAGAGAGAGAGAGAGAGAGAGAAAAAAAATGTAGCAGAAATGCATGTAACTTACCAGCCTTAGAGTTGGGGGTGATAGGATGTGTAACAGCAATGAAATTGAGTCTTCTACAAAGGACTTAATTGACAAATGCCTTGAAATAGATGGTGGAATTGTGTTGTACCAAGACTTCAAACTGTCCACTTTTTCCATTAACATTGTCCGGTACCTGAAGTTATGCAAGGGATTCAAATTGGTATGAAACTACGAGTTTTTATGTTCTACATTTATAACACTTCAAAACACTGCACCCTTGGATATACCTATAATAAGATTTTGGCCACTCAATATTCGGTCTCTGCACTTGGGCTACTAAACGATGTACAATTATGGCAATAGCAGGCTGATAAGCTGCAGAAAAGAAAAGAGGGGAAAGAGTCAAAGAAGTATATTTATTGAAAGCATTCTGAACAGAGAGATGATAGATAATGAAAAGTCTTTACCATAAAGGGACATGTGTTGTGTACGCATAATATATTTATTCATAAGGTCAGAGACACCAAGGCTATTCAAGCATTTGACCTTTGGAAAAGAGAGAAATTATAGAGTCAAATGTCTTGTTTTAGCACATCTCAAGTAATCCATATAGTCAAATCAGGTGGCTTACAGTCTTTTGCATCACTGGATCATGATAAGGAAGATGCAAAACGTTTTCATGAAGACCATCCACAATCAAATCATAGTCACCACTGCAAATTCATTGAGCAGGTAAGGTGGAAGTTCAAATTTTTGAAATCAGTTGCCATATGATGCTTGCTGGAACTTAAAACATACCGGTGAGAAATGAGAGAATGCAAAGAGTCGAATTCACTTGATATTATTCCACAACTGTTATTTGTTCTTTGCTGCCTCTTCGGTTTTCTCTTTTGGAAGATCTAAATGGAGAGTATCGTCCTCAAACATAAGATTACGCAAAAGAGAGGTAGAGCAGTTCAGAAACACATAAGCGAACTTATGTATGTTACCTCTTTCCAGACATCAAACACACCTCTTGACATATCCTTTCGACCAACCACTTGAGAGCCAATATCCCACTAAGAAAGTAAACAATGAGAAAATTAAACTAGTGTAAATTGTCAAGTCACTCCACTTTGAAAAATGAAAATAAAGCAGTGGGAGATCCTGACTTTTAACCCCTACAATTTCAAAAACCTCCCCATTTCAGTAGGACGACAAGACTTTAGATATTCTTCTTACAGTGGATTAAACCTCATGCAGAACTCCTAAACTATTAATGAGATGGCAGTTCAGGAATTTCAAAAATAATACTAAGAGACAGTTCAGTACATCATTCTGACATGATCTTCTATCATGAGAGATGGTTATTAATGTGCTCCAAAACCTTAACAGATGGTTTTGTAAATATTTAATACCCACAACCCTCAAACAGTGACTTTGTAAATAAATACTGGTGAGCTAAATTGATAAAGGCCTTTTTTTGTTCTTGAGGGTGAGGTGCGAGAAAGTGGGTAATTCAAAGAATACACCGGCCCCACCTTCGAGATGATGCAGACCTTTGAGGTTAAACACGGTAGGCCCCTTCTCTACTATAAAGTGGACTTCCTAGTCACAAATATTACAACAAGAAAATCATATTTTCTGCTCTATGTATCATGCTTCCTACTGCTCTCAGTTTGCCTCACCGAACAAAATCATCCTAGATAATGTTGTAGAGCTTAGCAATTATTAAAGTTTACGTAAGTCATGAATCTGTTAGCATGCAGGTTTCTTAATTAGTTCATAGCCTGCAAAACAGCTCAACTGTATACTCTTACAGCGTTGAGTGCTTCCTTCTTCTTGTTCAGGAACTGAAGAGTGTTCAAGCATGAACGTATATCGCATTCTGTAACATAAAAGCTGGTGTGAAATTTAGAAGAAGACAAAGGTTGGATAGAATGGAGTGAACTCCCAATAAAGGAATACATAAATCACCTGTATGCTCTGCAAGTACAGTGAGTGCAATGGAACTTGTTTTCATTCCTTCCTTGTTACATATATATTTAAGCCTGTAATAGACAATTAGCAAAAATTGAGACCACTCTAAGATAGGTGTGATGAAAACCCATGAAAGAAGTCAAAAGGGATCAACACACGTGATGGTGCCCCTGATTCAGTCCAATAAACAAGTGCAGTACATACAAGTAAAAGGCATTGTTTTAAGACAATGTACATCAACTAGCCTAATAGCTATACCAAAACATAGTGAATGAACACCGGGATGTGGTATATAAAAGCTAATAGTAAAATACCTTTTAAGAAGTCTGATAAAGATGGTGAGCAAAATTAGATTTTCATAATTAGATTTTCAATTTCTTTTTTGGGTACATGAACAAGAGCCATTTCCACAAAAAACACAAACTATTCGTACACTAAATTACACTGTTGGTCTTGTAGTTAAGGCCATTTTCCACTTTCATCCCCAGAGTACCAATTTAACACAAATTGATTTGTTATGGCCTCAAATTTAGAGACCCCATGGCAAGAGAAATATTCTGAACCACCTCAAATATGACAAGGTCAACGATTTGGAGCCACGTCGTTTAATGAAATAAGTTTTGTAAGTTGGCAAGCTACAGAATTTAACTGGTCAAAAGAGAAACCAAGGAGACAAAAGTATAACATGGCATTATACTATCCAACTCATGTGCCAAACATCTCAGGTTATATGACAATGGACCCAATAAAGCATTTTCTTTCTGCAAATGTACCTGCTCACCACTCGATTCACTGTTGGTTGAACAAAAACATGAACCCTGTACAAGAGCAAGTAATGTTGTCAAGCTAATACTTCTTCAAGAACTCCACATCAATACGAATATATTATTATTACTGTTTGTTATAGCCTCATGAGGCACAATTTAAAAATCAGCTGTACTTGTTGCCATTATTATTAAAATGAAATGAAAATAAAAAAGGGCGCAAGTAACGTTTTCAAGCTAATAATTCCTCAAGAACTCCACATCAATACAAATATATTATTAATTAATGTTTGTTATGGCCTCATGGGGCACAATTTAAAACTAGCTGTACTTGTTGATTATTATTGAAATGGAAATCACAAAAAATAAAAATAAATAACTGAAAACGTCTACCATTATCAATATGATTACAACCCCCAGTTTCGTAAGAGGTAGAAGCAAAGTGAACATTATGCTTTGACAATAGAGATTAAACATTACTTACAATGATATATTAACTGAGTGATTGGTGAGGAAGACTTACTTCGCTATCTGACGTAATGGTCTCAATGAAGGTGCGTATAGGTCATTGCATATGCAAATAATCTACAAAAGAAAAGCCAACATATTATGATATACTGGGGCAAAAGTTGATCACTCCTTGACTAATATTTAGAACTTACAGGTCTTAACAAGGATGCAGATTTCCGCCCCTTTTTTGAAGATGCCTTTCCTGATGTTTGTTCTTTATTAACATTTTCCTTCTCCATATCAGACTTCTTATCAGCAGAAACCTGTGTGCACAACAGATGAATAAAAATAAATCATACGGTAAAGCACTAATGAGATGATAAAACAACTTTAATTCAGCAAGTGGTAACAGAAGTACAACAGCCAGCATTGCCCGGCCTCATTTATCCATCCTCAAAATTTATACATTATGGAAATCATGGAAATTAGATAAATCTCAGGGCCATGCTTAAATGTACACATATATAAGCAAATAAATGAGCACACAAATCATATGACAATGCATGTTAATCCTAAGTTAGAGACTGAATCCCAACTCAAACAATTCTGGAAGCATCTAAATTTCCAACATCATGCAAAGAAAGATATGTGGTAAACAACCCGAAACAAAATGAGTTTATGATTGTAGCATGACACTATCCTAACCCTGGCACCGTGGATCAATAAATAAAGAGCCCAATCATTACCAAGGAAATCTATATATCATAATGCCTTTAATTAAAGAGTTATAATCATCTTACACATTTGCAGGTGTTTAAGGTATTGTATTCCATTTTTAATATGTCGTCATGTTTCTTATGTGATAGATTTTAATTTTTCAACTCTTAAGATGTGGGAATAAACTAACGTACAAGTACTCTATGAGCTACCTAAGCCACCAACCTATACACACGTGTCAGATGGGAAACTAAATGTGATGAATATGATTAAAAAAAATCATTTGAGGATAACCTGAGACAAGAATCAATGCCACTGATACACCTCCTGAAACACAGACTAATTTAAACCCATGTCAATTACCATTTTTAGAATGACTTCAACCGCACCTTTTCCGTCACCAAGTGCCCCATCTATTTCGTCAATCACCTGGAAGACATGCAGAGATGCAGTTAATTTTTGTCATGTGCACACACAATAAAAAATATTTAACATAAAAAATGAAAACAACCAACCAAACACTTTGGCCTTGAGTCGGCTGAGACTGAGTTCATCTGAACAACATCAAGAATTTTAGCTCCAATAGTTGATGATGATCGATCATCGCTAGCATTCACCTACAAAGCATGAAACCCTTATGAAGTAAATAAGTCTCTTCTCAACTAAATTTGCTACAATACAAAAGCCTTATATGATTGTTTCTTTCTACAAAGGAAAGTGTCAGAATACGAAGTAAACCATAGGCATTCCCAAAAGAAGTGAAAGAATCCTCTCTTTGCAAGAAGCAGTGACCCATACTTACCCCAAATGGAGATAAATAATGTATCATATTAGTATGGAAGGAGGACATTTTGGAAGTGTTTAATATATAGTGCCAGACTATATATATGTCCTCTGTATGCATATATATGTGTGCATGTGTGGACTATATTTACACGTATATTAACCCCCCCCCCCCCCCCCCCTTCCTCCTCTCTTATATATATGGAAGGAAAGAAATGAAGGGAGTTAAATAAAATAACTACAAAGGCACGAACAGATTTGAAATGTGTTCAAAACATTGAGAAAAATGATACTTGTAGCCTAACAAGTAATTCCTATGTAAGACATCAAATGATACCGAATTACTCTTGATTGAAGTATAATCAATATATGGCCATAAATTACTCTTGATTAAGTGTTTGCTAGTAAGAAGTACACAATATACCTCCACCACTCGGTATCCACAATGCTTTGCAGCCACATGTGCAAGTGTAGTCTTTCCGAGCCCTGGTGGGCCACAAAGTAAGAGGATCTGCCGATTATGAAAACTATGTTAGTGAACCCCGCCCCTCCAAAAAAAAAAAGGTGATAATATTGGGAAAGCTGTAAATATTAAGAAGCAAAATTGACAATTTGAATTCATCAAAGTGGACATAAAAAGAAGTGTCCCTTTGCAACTTACGACGTATTAAGAAAAACAAACATCCTTTAAATGACATATCCTTTTGGAAATCCCAATAATAAGCATGAGATCCAAATCAAATGATAATGCCTTTCTGGCCAGTCAAAAAGTATTCTAAGAGTTAGTCCTATGTAGCACAGATATAGACACAAACACGGAAACACAACACCATAGTATCCAATACCACATTATGGCTTCTGTTATCATCAGTAAAGCAAAGTGAGGGTTACAAAGTCTTTTGAGGAAGAGAAAATTATATATAGCATATATGCCTTCTGGAGCTTTAACTCCCATAGATAGTTAAGAAAAGTTATTATAGTAAACAAAAGTATGCAACTGATTATACTTCTGACTTAACACCTATTGTAAATTTTGATTTTATTTAGTGTTGTCTAACTTGAGCTCATTTAATACTAATACATATACATATACATATACATATATATATATATATGTATATGTATATATATCTACTTTAACTTAGTGTTGTCTAGTCTGACATTATAGCCAATCTCAAGAAATTATTTCACAAGTACCTGAAGCAATAGAGCTCCATTTTAGAAGGCATAAAATGCATTGAGCAAGCATTTTCATCAGGCAAACAAGAATGATATGTCTGAACATTATCCGATTAATATGCATTACCTTTTGTTCTGGCGGACCAGTAGACCGGGAATTGTTTGACAACTCTTGAACGCTTTTTGAATTAGTATTTTCATGATTCATACCATTGAAATGCTTAATTTTTTCATTATTCCATCTGGATCCTCTGTTACTTCTTGGAAACTTTGACTCGGAAAGTTTTTGATGTTGAGTGATAGAAGAATGTCGTTTTAAAGCAGACAAAACCTCATCTGATGTGCTCCTAATCGCTGATCCAAAAACACAAGAATCCCATTGTTTTAGCCAAAGCAGGACCTGCAATGGGAAAACCACTTAAAGTTGGTTAATGATGAGCGGCAGATATCTTTTAGGGATGAAAAAGGTACATAAAAACATATATGCCTTCTGGAGCTTTAACTTCTACCTGAAGCAAAAAAAAAAAAAACATTAAAACGAATACCTCACGATTTGTCTGTTCATCGCTGAGAAGCTCAGTAAATGAGTTTGGAGCATATTTATCCACCCAAAGTCGTTCATGCACAACTGGTGTTTCGGGAAGAATCACATCACTTTGACCTCTGGAACTGGCTTGCAAGGCCTTCAACATCAAGAGAAAAAGTTATTTGTTTAAGAACAAAATTCCTTCCTAGTACTAGTCTGTATTCGATGTCTCATTTTTTGTAGCATATCATGAATATCTTTCAGTAATGGATACGGTAAAAGTTAATATTCAAACAATGTTGTACGAGAAAACTTGGTATCTCATGGAGCAGATCATAGAAAAGTAGATAAATCATTTTCACTCGAGTTGTTTTGAATTCTTAGTAACACATTTTAAGAGACAATCAGCTTGCTTTAGCACGTCCTCCTACGATCAGACTATACTGATGATATGTATGCCATTATATATGTCTAGATCATATATACAAAGTATGTGCCTCTTACAATATTGAACTATCTAACATGGATTGAAGTGGCTGCATGACATTGATAAATGTAAGCCACTTTGAGCTTTGACACGAAGGACAGTAATTTACCATACCCTTGTAAATGCCTCTTGCTCCAGTCTTTGCAGTAGAATATCAATAGGTTCCGAAATGAGACCTGCAAAAACCACCGATCTTGTCAACTGTAAACAACACATGGCAAGAAATGAAACGAAGCAAAGATTTGGTTCTACCTCCAGATTGAGATTGTCCAGTTCCATGCAATCTCTGTGGACGCTCCTCCATCTCCACCCTAGAAATCTTGGCATAAACCGTATCGCCCAAACCCGGCGCCGTCACCGGAATGAAATCACCGTCGATCTCGGAGGCATACCTAGACACAATCTTCTCCTCCACAAGATCAGCACTTGTTTCTTCAACAACAGGATCGATCTGGTGTGGCGGCGAGTATCGAAGCCAATCCTCATCTTCGATCCTGCACCGTTTCTCGTCTGATGGTCCGGGAGCTTCGGCAGTTTCTTCTTCTGGTCGCAAACGCTTGTGGCCGTTGATTTGGGTTTCAGTAGACTGCTGGTGGTCAGTCGACGGCGGCGATTTGGAACCGGTAGGATGTTGGTCTTCTTCTTCTGGATAGGGTTCCGGCGGTTCGAGCTCCGTGCAATCTTCGTGGAGCTGATAGTTGGCTTCAAGCAATTCGAGCTCGTCCATGTCCATCTCCATCTCCATCTCCATGTCCATTGCTGGCTCAGATGTGTTTCCCCTAAGAGAGAGAGAGTGGTCGGAGATGAAGAATTGGGAAATTAGGGATTAGATGTAATTTGGCGGGAAAATCAAGCGAAGAGGCGGCAAATGAGTTGATGTAATTCCCCTTTTGCCCTCAGAGCAACTCCAAACTCAAAAGAATCTCAAATTTAGATGACGTTGGAAGAATTCGATCTTGTAGTCAGCCCGCAAATATGAACATATGCAAGAATCAAACAAACGTCTCCACTCACTTACTCTCTTGAGTTGAGTTGAGGCGCATAAGTAAGAAATGTCATCAAACCTTCGATCGGAAGACAGAAATTTTTCTCTGTTTTTGTTTTTTTTAAGATGCATGTACATATGTTGGATTTGCTTTATAAAATTTCAAATAATCACATTGAAAAATACAAATACAATTTTTTTTTTTTAATTGAAAAATACATATACACTAAGTAAACACATATACACTAAGTAAAAATACAATAAAGTGATTACTAACACATAAAGGAATCGGTATTGATTCCAGATAAACACAGGGGTATTTTTACTCCGGAATCAATACCGATTCCTTTCTTCTCTCATTCCACTTATCTCCGATTCATGATTATTTTCCATTCCAAGTAAGTAAACGTGCCATAAAGTGATTTTGAATTGACTAATAATCTAGAGGTACCTAGATGTGCCAAAATTATATCAGATAGGCCTAAGTGAAAAATGTACTAAAAAAATGAGTCATAGGAGAATTGGATTGAGGGGCTAAGCTTGTTAGATAAAAAGTTGGTTAAACACTCCTATTTTTACAAGTTTGTGAATGCTGCAACATTTGTTGCGGATGCATCACTCCACAACCACTACCTCCACGGCTCTCCGCCTCCTCTCATTTTCTTTTTCATTTTTTTTTTTTTTTTAATTTCTGGTCTCTCAAAAACAGACACGCCCGCACACGCACTGCTCGTAACTCGAAATTCAAAAGACCCGCGCTGTGGTTTAATAAAAATTTTGTCAAGAGGCGAGGCGAGAGAAGTGAGAAAAATAACGGAAACAGAAAATAAAAGAGAGAAAACGTTGGGGGGTGGGTATAAAGCTGTTTTGTGTGACCGTAAAATAAGCATTTCTCTCCTTCTTCGATCCCATCGACTCTCTCTGCATATCTCCGTACAAGAAAAGAAAGCAAGAAAGGCCTTATTTTTTTGATAATTGTGTATATTGGAGGTAGTATTAGGCGTCGATTCGATAATTTGAGATGGGGCAGCAATCTCTGATCTATAGCTTCGTGGCTCGAGGCACTGTGATTCTTGCCGAGTACACAGAGTTCACCGGAAATTTCACCAGCATCGCCTCTCAATGCCTCCAGAAGCTTCCTGCCTCCAACAACAAGTTCACCTACAATTGCGATGGCCACACCTTCAATTACCTCGTCGAAAACGGCTTCAGTGAGTCCCCCCCCCCTCTACACCAATTTCTTACCTTTCTTTTCTCTTCCAATTTATCCTGTTCTCTTCGATTCCTTCTGATCTGCGTCGATTTGATCGTTTCCTGGTCTTGATCCAAGCGTTGTTTATATGTATTCATGATTCTGTTGCTTTTGTGTGTGTGTGTGTGTGTGTGTGTGGTAGAACCAGATTGTTGTATTGGATCATATCATTTTGTGATTTTAAGATGCTTTGGCAATCCGAAGCTGTCATGCTATAGAAAGGAGAAGGTTTGTGCATCTACTATGCTGTTTTTGCATTTGTTTTCGATCAGGGGAACTGCGCGAGAAAGAATTTTAAGAATTCAAATGTACTTTTGCTATTGTTGCTTTTAAGAAATGGAAGGGCCGCATATATGTCATTCCCCTTGTTGCCTCTTTCTGCGTTTGCCTTGTCTTCTCCTATCATGATCATCTTAATTAGTGTTTATCACAGACATTATGTTTGCATATTTTCTTGAACGCTAAGTGATCTCCATTTGGATGCCTGTTGATCTGAATGTCATAAGATGACCAAATGGTTTCAGTTTGTACCACATTGTGAGATGAACCCTGCATTGTATCATCTATTTTCATAGAAAAAGGAGAACGTCCTCTGTAAATATCTGTTTATAACTCTGTATTCTATTTGGCTGAATACCTTTTTACTCTGCGTTCCTCATTTCTTGGGGAAAAAAAAAAAGTGTGTTGTATAAACTTTAGTGAGTGCAATGTCTTGGATGGTAACCGGTGTTCAGCTTTGACATCTTCTCGTGCTATATGGCTTGAGTATCAAGATATTGGTACTGACTGTCTTTAGTTTGTGTTTCTCAAACCCAAAAAAGAATGTTTCTTTGAAGTTTGGTTTATTTTTCCCTTTTATATTCCTCCGATAATGAGTAATCGAGCATACAAAGGAGAAACATGCAGAAATTCAATGATGTTCGGGATTAGAATTCTAGAATGTGAATCTACCGGTTTTGACCCTTGTGTTCTGGAATGTAGTTTTCTAGGTATCGGTGAACTGCTGCAATACCAACCATTGAAATAGTTAATAATTGAAGTACCCTATACGGCTAATATTAGTCATATTTGGCAATAGACTTGAAAGTATTAAATCTTTCTTATCGTATATTATATCTGTTCTAGGCTGCATGGTATGCATTCCATAACTGGTATAATTGTTTGGGATTACAGGACACATTTTGTCAAAGATGTTTTTGCGGTAATAATAGATGAATAGACCATTATTGTGCATTCTTTTGTGGTTGATTTGACGAGGATAGTTTTTGATTACTAACAAAAAAATAATGGTATTCCATGTTAGATAAGTAATTTGGGCTTTTGATTTGATGGACGTGATTTACAGGCTTTCTCTTGATCAGTTTATTTTCAAACCTTTTATTTAGTTGATAACCCCATACACCTTATAGGGACATGGTTTCAAATTCTCTATTTTGTACTCTACAGCCTACTGTGTAGTTGCAGCTGAATCTGCAGGTAGGCAAATTCCCATTGCCTATCTAGAGAGAATCAAGGATGATTTCAACAAAAGATATGCTGGTGGAAAAGCTGGGACTGCAACAGCCAATGGACTGAACAGAGAATTTGGGTATTTAGTTTTAAGCACTCACTTTCGTGATGAAGATTATGGTGCAACAATCAGTTTTTCATTAATATGCTTAACTTTGATGTGTATGTTTTAGACCAAAGCTGAAGGAGCACATGAAGTACTGTGTGGATCATCCTGAAGAGATCAACAAGCTTGCAAAAGTGAAGGCTCAGGTTACTGAGGTCAAGGGTGTTATGATGGAAAATATTGAGAAGGTAGAAAGAGCTGCTGCTGTTTATCCTATTTCAAATTTAGAATGGTTGTTTTAGTAATTTGGAAGTTGATGACTGATTAAGTTACAACCTGATATGCATGCTTCTGTCTGATTAGTACTAGGCTTTCCAAATGGCTTTTGAGCTCTGTGTGTTATCTTTGACTAATTTTCTTTATACCACTACGGCTTACATCTCTATATTGATCATTTTTTGTGGCTTAGTTTTCCGTATATAGCAATGATTCATCAGGTATTTTAGTTATGGAGATTCATCTATTATGCAGGTTCTTGACCGTGGTGAGAAGATTGAGCTGTTGGTGGATAAAACTGATAATCTCCGCTCTCAGGTTAGTTCAATAAGCTCCATTAGTGCTCTGAATGCAGGGCCCTTCCCCCTCCTCATTTTAGCCCTCTATTACAAACGATTACCCGTGTGCCACATTTCATGGTTTTCTAATGTTGATCTGGTGCTTTAATGCTGTGTTGTAGGCCCAAGATTTCAAGCAACAAGGAACAAAAATGAGAAGGAAGATGTGGTTTCAGAATATGAAGATGAAGTTGATTGTTGTGGGGATTGTTGTTGCCTTAGGCCTCGTCATATTTTTGTCTGTTTGCGGTGGTTTCAAGTGTGTTTCAGATTAAATTGCCTCGGAATGCCCCTGGATGGTTTACATGGTGTCATGCTGCATTTTAAGTCTTGGTAATTCGATTCATCCGTTTCGGTTGTTTACCATGGTAGGTAATACCCGTCCTCTTTTGCTATGCATTTTAGGATGGGAAGAGGTTTTGTATTTTGAATTTGGTTGTATAGCTATATTACTTTTCTCTAGGTACTAGATAAGTCCCCCCTATATATGGTTTATGTAATGGATCCTTAGGTTAAGATGTAATGGAAGAGAATACTTTGGATGACTGTAAATCAGCATCTCACTTTGGAATTCTCTGAAAATTTATCCCCTTTGCTTCTTCAACTGATTCTTAGTAATGCTTCTGCCAAATTTGCAGCAGGTTAGTCATGGCTTTTTTTTCTGTCCGGATTAAACTTCGTCCTAATTGTTTGGGAAATGATCGAAATTAGCACACACAGACGATACTTGAAAAATGATTGAAATTAGCACACAGACGATGCTTGGGAAATGATTGAAATTAGCACACAGACGTAACATGTGGACAAAGTGTGACTAATATGTATTCATTTGATTTCTTTTCGAGGAAAAGTTTTGGAGGTCAATTTTGGTAAATCAACTATAATTACTGCAGCACAAGTAAATAATTAGAAGTAATTGTAGCATTATGTTTAGGGGAGGAATACGCCAAAGAATTATTATCACATTTTCCAAGAAGGATATGACTAGTTTGTTATCTGTCATATCTATCCTCTTCTTCTATTTCCCCATAATGGCACGCATCCCAAATATCTTTTTTACATTGCGTACACGTCCCTGCAACGCGCGTCTCCCATAATTTTTGTGGCTCGGGAAAATTATAAACACCAATGTCAAAATATAAAGTCTGGACATGTATGTGATACACACTGATATGAAAATAACCTGAAACTTTTTTTTTTTAATTAAACGTTATCGTGTTTTTGAATGTTTTAGAGGGGTAACATTTATGAAATTTAAATTTTCCAGCCATGTCAAATGTTACGTTTCTTACTAATTCACACAAAAAGAAAAGAAAAAATTAATAGAAAAGGAGAAAACCCACTCAATAAAATTAATAATTTGGGACAGGGATGTAGAAAACAACAGACGATAGAAATATCCCAAGAAAGTGAAAGCACGCGTGGAATACAAAAGAGTGAAAGAAAAAGCTGGTAGGTGACGCCTGCCTTTACATCATCAAATTGTCAGCACGTAGCTGATCATAAATCAGACTCTAAATAACAAAAACTAGGTAGACACGGCCAATAAATGAAGAAAAATACTGCATATTTAAAAAGAAAAAGGCAAAAAAGGAAATGAGATATATCCATAATCCATGGGTGTTGTAATTTTTGTAGAGTGTTGGTTTAGACAAACAGATCTAACCAACTCGGCCTCAGCGTTATCTATCAGCTCCCTCTCTCTCTCTAGTCTCTATATATATTATATATAAACAACCAGAGGAGCACTATTTGCTTTCCTTGTCCTACAGTCCCTTCCCTTTTCCCTTCCTTCCCCAAATTCAATTTCAATTTCAATTTCAGTTTCTGATTGATTACTCAGAATATGGAGAAAGCGATCAACAGGCAGAAGGTTCTCCTTGACCACCTCCGACCTTCTTCTTCTACCGACGACTCCTCTCTCTCCGTAAGCCTCTGCTTCTCTGATTCCGTTTCACAGTTCATCTATTGCATCTCATCGACCTTTTCTGCTTCTATTAATTCAGCTAGCTAGCTAGCTTATATTGTTGATTGATTGCTGAGACTTGTAGCTTTATTATTGCGATCAATTCATCAATTGCTTAACCAAGATTTTTGTGGTATTGGTATGATCAGGCGTCGGCATGTGCCGCTGGGGATAGTGCTGCCTATGCAAGGACAAACGTGTTTGGGGATGATGTCGTTATTGTAGCGTAAGTTCCTTTCAATTTTCATTATTCCATCATCAAGTTTTTCAATGTTCAAAACCATCCCTTTTTGCTGTGCAGAGCTTATCGCACTCCACTCTGCAAGGCCAAACGCGGTGGCTTCAAAGATACTCATGCCGATGATCTTCTCGCACCTGTTCTCAAGGTTACTCCCTTGCTTTTCACTTCTGCTGTCTGAGCCCAGCAGCTTATCTTATTTTTTTTGTCTCGATCAATGAAATGACATTTGTATGTTACCGTGATTGCTTTGCTGCAGGCAGTGATTGAGAAAACCAATCTGAATCCAAAGGAAGTTGGGGATATTGTTGTCGGTTCCGTGCTGGCTCCCGGATCTCAAAGAGCTAGCGAATGCAGGATGGCTGCTTTCTATGCTGGCTTCCCTGGTATGTCCTCTTATCTACACTCAGCTTCATGATTCTTCAATATCTCATTGCTTTGGCACTCATACGAGGAGGATGTCTGTCGTTTGCAGAAACTGTGCCGGTTAGAACTGTGAACAGACAGTGTTCGTCTGGGCTTCAAGCAGTTGCTGATGTAGCTGCTTCTATAAGAGCAGGGTTTTATGACATTGGTGAGTGTGTCAGACTATTTTCATTGTCTCAGGATACTTTGATGAGTGGCATAGGTTTAATATAGTTTTCTTTTTTCGGATTATTTCATATAGGTATTGGAGCTGGGTTGGAATCCATGACTGTAAACCCAATGGCATGGGAAGGGGATGTTAATCCTAAAGTATTCTCCCTCTCTCTCGCTCTCTCCCCCCTATATATATAGACACGTGGACAATCTTGTCCAACTGATTTCTTTGATAAGATTCTAGCATTGTAACATGAATTTGCATTATGTTCAGGTAAAGATCTTTGAACAAGCCCAGAATTGCCTTCTTCCTATGGGGATCACCTCGGAAAATGTTGCTCATCGTTTTGGTGTTTCAAGGCAGGAGCAAGATCAGGCTGCAGTAAGTTGATAACTCTGCTACCATGCTGTTATAGCGTGGTTTGCTTTTGTTTACTGATTGTTTTTATTGCATAATATTGTTAGGTTGACTCTCATAGAAAGGCAGCTGCTGCTACTGCTGCTGGTAGATTTAAAGATGAAATTATCCCTGTGGCAACCAAGGTAATGTGCAATTCCACTGCAGTTTTTGCAGATAATGTTTGAATAGCATCTGTGCAACAAAATATGTGTATTTCTTGTGATACTGATTTCACTGAATTCAAATAGATTGTTGATCCAAAATCTGGTGATGAGAAACCTGTTACAATCTCTGTTGATGATGGGATTCGAAACACAACATTGTCGGACCTAGCAAAGCTGAAGCCTGTGTTTAAGAAAGATGGGACCACCACTGCTGGTATTCTTCTCACAGAGCATGCATGATTAAAGCTAGTTAAGTAAAATATAGGATTTGCACTGTAAAATCCGTTTTATATCGTCATTGGGTGCATCCCTTTCAGGTAATTCTAGTCAAGTTAGTGATGGTGCTGGAGCTGTTCTCTTGATGAAGAGAAGTGTTGCCGACCAAAAAGGAATTCCAATTCTTGGTGTATTCAGGTATGCTGCTCCGTGATGCCATGCTTCTAATTCACAGGGGCGAGTTGATTTGTTTGGGAGGGAGGGGGCAGTCTTTGTTGTGCAACCTACAATTAGTTTTTCAACATGCATACCCAGAAGTATATTATTTGGTCTTCAATATCTAATAACTTTTCATTTCTTTACTTCTATAAGCATCTGTTATTATTTCTTTTCCATAGCTTTGAACCAGGGTATATGAAGCCACATTTTTTCTCTGATAAATCAACATGGCACAGAGGTTATTACCTTATATTTCTGGGTCTATCTGCTTCGTAGCAGAACCTTCTTTTCTCCAAGGATCTTACCATCTCAAAGTCTTCTTATTGACATGGGATCTATGCTTCCTCTAAATTTATGGAATTTATAATTCAGTATAGTTGCTGCTGAAGAGAGTGATATTTTCACATTTATGGTGATGTTATCATCTGGTGTTTCACTGTTTTTGGCTCTTGGTTGGGCAGGAGTTTCGTTGCTGTTGGTGTGGATCCTGCCATCATGGGTGTTGGCCCAGCTGCTGCAATTCCAGTTGCAGTCAAGGCAGCTGGTTTAGAGCTTGATGATATTGACCTTTTTGAGATAAATGAGGTATTTATTAAATTATGACTGAACATCTACTTCTGCTTTCATGCCCTGCGAGTGTAAATTGACAGAGAGAATGCAACTGTGTAGGCTTTTGCTTCCCAATTTGTGTATTGCCGTAACAAGCTAGGACTTGATCCAGAAAAAATCAATGTTAATGGAGGTGCAATGGCCATTGGCCATCCACTTGGTGCAACAGGTACGTGCATAATATTCTATTTAGCAGGGACAATGCTGCACCATGTTTACTTTTTTCAAGTATTATAGGTAACTAGATCTTTCAGTGGTTAAATATTTTGAGCAATTTTCAATTTAGTTTGGCAATGCATCCATTTTGTTTACCGGCGTTTGCGTTTTCATGAATGAATAAGCTTGCTGCATGCTGTAATGTTTCGTAGGTTGTATGTGCCTATTCATTATCGATCTTCTAGGTTACTTGTTGTGGACTGTTTTAGATTTGTATACTGGCTTGCTTTAACATGTTTAGGGACTGAATTGTCTGAGTTATATTTTGTCTCGGCATTTGCAGTTGGATTTGTTAACAGATATAATCACTAGAATTTTATAAATGGTTTGTATGAAGACCTGATTGATCATTATAGGTGCCCGTTGTGTTGCCACTCTTTTGCACGAGATGAAGCGTCGGGGAAAAGACTGCCGCTATGGAGTGATCTCAATGTGCATAGGTTCGCTCTCTCCCTCTCGTGTATGTAAACAGTGATATCACTCAACCCGTTGCAAATGTTAATTATGGATTGTAAATTGCAAATACAGGCACAGGGATGGGTGCAGCTGCTGTTTTTGAAAGGGGGGACCGCACTGATGAACTCTGCAATGCTCGCAAGGTTGAATCCCTCAATTTTTTATCCAAGGATGCTCGGTAGAAGACATTTGTTAGCGACGAGAGCTATTCCCATCAATAATGCTTGGAGTGTGAAAATCATAGTAAAGCACTGGAATAAAGTTGCTTAGTTTTTCGTTGGGTACTGTAATCACATTGGTCATTCTGACCTTGTTTATTGGGATGCACTACAAATTTAGTCGGTTTGTTCTCCCGGACTTCCCGCTCAGGCATTCTTTTTTCTCAAGCTAAAGGTTTCATTTATAGGACTTCATCTTAATATATAGGGTCGACACTAGTGAAGCAGTGTTAGAAACTGTAGTTTGTGGTTTAATCTGATCTATTTTCATAAGTAGTTTGTATACTATTTTATAGTAAATCAAGGCCTTGCCCATCCCACATATCTTTTCTTTGAAATGATCTGGACAGGATTGACTGTCCTTATTCTTCATTGTTTAATGTCCATGTAAGGCATGCTAGTACTACCTTCCTTACAATTTGTTTGAGCTCCCACTGTAACACGTCCGTTCGTAATAGAAAACAGGCAACCTTCTTTTATGTTGTCACTGGTTTAGATATATTGATATTTAGTGATTACAAAAGAAGAAATAAGCCAATTCAACAAACGCTTGAAGATTGGAGGCATGTATATGGCTACGTATTTATGTAGAGCTTTGAGCAAACTGTAGTATACAACTGAAGCAAGTTCATGTTTGTCGACAGAGTGAAACTACAGTTGACCATGAAAAATGACTTGGTGTGAGCATTAGCACATGCGCAACCGAAGTTGGGACGGATGCACGTTTCTGATCTCCAGTTTGTATGATATAAAGAAGTCAAGTCGAGCTACCTTTCAGTCCATGGCGTGTTGCTCAACTAATACTCATAATAGACTCTCTACAATCTCTGGTTTTGTGTTATATTTTGGATGAAAGTACAGACAATTTTGAAGGCTTACTGGTTTATCACAAATTCACAGTTGCATAGTTTGGCCTCTCTTTTGTTGCTACTCATAGCAACACAACAATCCTCATCTACCAGGCTCTCTAATGACAAGCCACTTTTTCCCTGAAAGACACTTGAACCTTATTCCATGTGAGATCAATTACCAGTATAACCTTGCAATTTAATGTCATAAATACGACATTTGCATGATGCAGAAAATACACGAAACTATCTCAGCTAGAATTACAACGAGCCATCTCAGCTCACATTGCCAAAAATCAATAACTAGAAGTTACAGATTTACTATCTAATCAGGAGTTTCACATTCAAAGCTCGTCGGCATTCTCGAGTCACCTCAGCACGCGGATCAGTTGTTACCAATGGCAAAAGAGATGTCCGGAGCTTCCATTGTACCCTATAAAGCCAAGGTTAGAACTGAAAAGCTAGATGGCTTGCTGAGGAACACAACAAAGTTGGAAGATAAAAATCAGGTGCTACTTGAATATGTCATTTTAACATAGTGCAGAGCACACTCCTCATGGATCTTCAATACATGTCAAGGTACTTGATTAGACAAAACGGTCTTGAAAGAGTAATATCTCATTATCTCACGTGGAATTTATAGCCTTGCATCACAATTTGTAAACTCCTGGGTCGTATAATGAAGCTAGAGATTTAACTTAATTGGGGCAAAAGTGAATGGCAACAATTCAATTACAAAACAGATCAGATTATAATGACTGCAAGCCCTAATATGTGATCCTGTCAACAAAATGTCAAAATACATGATGCATTGCTGGGTGCTTCTATCAAATGTTTTGACGTGTGTATTTCAAGGAATTGGGCAAACTCTTCTATGTCATATATGACCTATATTATTACTAATGAGAACACCATTGCCAACCATAAGTGAAACTTTTGACAGTGGTGACCCCTATTAAAAAATGTCAACCCACAAAAGAAAGCCAAAAAAACAAAAACAAAAACAACCAAAAGTTGACTCTAACTTACCCACTCCCACACCTATCAGGTGTGTTCCTATATAACACAGCGAAGCCCAGATGTTGAGGTCTACCATCCTCGTTAGTATAGCTTTGCTAGTGTTTGAGCTCTTCACACACAGACATTTATTGTAATGAGGGTTGGCCAGTGTTAGTTGATTTGTTAGATAATAGCTTAGATACCTTAAATATTTCCACTTTTAATGATTTCTCCGGTGTCAGTCTATTCTATAATACTACAACTTCATCAAACTCTTACTCCCTACTATCAACATCCTGAGGCAGAACATATATGAATATACCTCATCTCAAAAGACTACTGCGTGCAGTAGTAAGATATTCTGTTATCACAAGATGGCATGAGCACTGAATCACAGCACAAGCTAACTGATCGAACACTTGCAAACTGGGCACGAAGTTTTTCTGTTGAGCCATGGATCGATACACTGAGAATAGAGGGAGGACATAGAGAGAGAGAGAGAGAGAGAGAGAGAGAGAGAGACAGAAGAAAGAACCAAAAAAACAGAAAATAGTGAGATATTTAATGGCTTCATTTCCAAGAAAAAAGCTACCTAAAGAAGAGTGCAAGTCCCTACATCTTTGTGAAATCTGTGCAAGCAAGGAAGATGACGAACTGTTTCTCCAAGTGTTGGAGTTTCAAGACAGATTGCACAAGCTTCTTCAGAGGCATCAGTCTATGCAACAAGGAACCACAAACAATATATCAGAGCAGGTAAAACTGCAAATGTGGTGCACAACCACTACAACAAATGAACATTTATTAAGATCATTTTTCTGTATTTGCTTATGTTCTACTGCGCCTACCTGTACTGTAGATTGAGGCAAATTATTAATTTGATTAGCTGTTGCACCGCCAAGTTGATGATTGTTCTCATCAAGTGCCAATAACATCTCATAATCATCACTGCAAGAAAACAGGGGTACAAGGTATTGAAATTTGAATGGAGATATTTAAAAAACAAATGAACACAAAAAATGCTTTGGGTGCAACCAAAGTCACAAAGATTAATCATGTCAAAGCTCTCAATGCCTGTATGAAACTGATGAATATAACCAGTACCCTTTTTGTTCCTTACAGATACACTAGACAAATAGAAAACAAAGACTAGAATCTTACGCATTGAAATCCCGCTGAAGTCGAAACATGTGATTATTCAATCCCACATCTCCAACATCCCCAACAGCAGTCTCTAAAGCTTCAAGTATATTAAGTCTCTGCATAAGATAACAGAGAGTTCAATTTATAACAGAAAACAAGCAAAACTAAGAGTAACTTGACAAAGAGAACTTTTTTATTAAAGAACCAACCATATCTCGACATCACTTTTAGTAGTATTGCCAGTAGACTATTGCACTATCATATATTTCTTGAGCTTTTACTCCTTGTTTGGAGACAGGAAATAAAATGAAACTATAATTGTCAAATGGACCAGCAATCTTAAAAGATAATTCATACCAAATTTTGAATAAGCCGAGATAATATACCCACGCTCAAGAGCAACTTGGTCCCGAGAGAGAGAGAGAGAGTGAATGGCGATAGAAAACAGAGAAGAACAAGAAAGGGGCAGATGATGGTGAGGTGGGGGATGGAGGAGAAGAAAAGGGAGAGGTGGGTGGCTGTAGGGAGAAAGAGCAGGCACGGTGGTGCTTGCAATAGCGATAGGATGATGGTGAGTGAGTGCATATGGCGATAGGAAACAGAGAAGAACGAGAAAGGGGCAGATGATGGTGAGGTGGGGGATGGAAGAGAAGAAAAGGGAGAGGTGGGTGGCTGTAGGAAGAAAGAGAAGGCACGGTGGTGCTTGCGATGGCTATGGAAGGACAAAGGAAAGAGAGTCTGACTGAAGCTACAAGATGATCTCCTAGATAACGTTTTATACACATGATATGTAATTATTATAAAACAATATTTAATACGGCACGTTATCTTCATGTGACCCACCCTACAATCAAGATAACTATCTTCATCACACACCAAGTGATAGCTTATCATCTCTTCAAGGTATATTTGATCATCAAATCACCCCAAGCAAGAAGTCCATAATAAAAAGGATGTGTTTAATAATGTCTTGTATCTTGTTAAACTAAAACAAAAGAGAAGAGCCAGAGATGAGAAAGTACAAAGAGACGAAAGGCGTGAGGAAAAGATGGAAAATAGATAAAACTAAAAACCATTAAAATTGAACTTAGTTTTCATTCTTAGCATTTATTGATTCTTTATTTTCTGAAACACCATCCATTGAAAGAAGAAGAGATAGAGAAAGGATTCATAAAGAAACATCTTCCATGACAGAGAATTTTCCTTCTTTTTTATCTTCCTCTCTTCCTGCTTTCTTAATTAGAAACTAAATAAAAGATGGAAAATAAAGCGTTTCAAACAGGCCCTAGAAAATAGAAAGGATGGAAACAAGTACCATGTCTAGATCCATGTCCGAAGGAAAAGGAACTCGCAGATTCCTTCTTCTATTTGATACTCTAGGAGCCTGGTTGCGAAGCCGACTCCGTAACTGTGCCATTGTAGAATGGCTGGGAACTCGAGCCGGGGCTCCTCTCCTCGTTGAAGGATTTTGAGACGACTGTGACTGGGGCTGTCTATGAGAATGCAATATTGTGGAGCCTCTCTGCATAGCATAAAACACAAAATAAGAACACAGAATATTGCTACAAACAACATAAGTGATGCAGTCATTATATAGAGAAATTAATGTCCACTAACCATGGGACAAAATCATTTGTATTGGAATAATAATCCTCATCTACTATCATTTAACATGAGCTTCAAAAAGAAAAAAAACAAGTAACTATATAGCACGTGCACTTATATGAAAATGTTTTCAATAACCTTTAGCCTCGCATTTTTCTTTTTCATGTCTTACTTTTATCTCCCAATTGACAATTCACTAAATTTCATACTGGAAAAGAACAAAAAATTGCCCATTGACCAAATTTCTGAATGCTGCCATGCTTACGGATAATTTGCACTAGGGCACACTAAGAAATCATGTATTTAACTTTAATCATGAGGACCTCCATAGACGACATTCCAGACACACATCTTAAAATAGCTTTGCACGCAATGCACAGTTTCCATACAAGTTGGTCCAACTGAGGTCCTCCAAGACAACACAAAAAGATAAAACCTATTCTTAAAATAACCTTCTGACATAAAGCTAAACCATTTTCCCTTTTCAGATTATGGGAACAAAGGCCTGGGCCACTGGCAGACTGACAGAACAGAACAATGATTACATCTGAGTAATACAATATCAAATACAAGGACCAAATTAATTCTAACTAACATATCACACTATAACAGATTTCAGAAAATGAAGGTGAACTTACACTATGAGGCATACTGTGCCTTCCACTAGATGACCTAGTAAAAGCATTCTCCTCCCGCTGCAGTGCCCAAGCTAGATGTTCATCAATCTGCTACAAAGTGAACAGACATGAACACTTGGTGAAAAAGATTCAGAATGTCTCCACCTGCACAACCCACAAACAAAGTCTAGTAAAAAGCACTAACCTCGCCAACACCAAAAGCAGGAACCTCATGATACAACTGTTCCTGCAGTTCACGTGCCAACATCTCATCGGCTTCTAGTTGCCTTGCCTTAGCCTCTGAATCATCATTCATGGAATTGATACCTTGGGGGTCAGAGGGACCTGCGGCAGGTGACAACTCATCAACTTCAATAACTGGCCTCAACATTCCCTGAAACTGAGGTCTGTGAATCCTGGATGATTTTGAACTTTCAGATGTCTCAGATGAACCGAGAAACATAATGTCTGAGTCACCATTATCCAACGTAGAGCATTCACCATGATTTCCCATATTCAATCCCCGTTTCTTCTCCCTTTTACTAACTCTCCTTCCTTCACGACGTTGTCCAGCCATCCAGCCTGGCTCAGATACAACTGTTGAAGCTGTTTGAGTTGAATTCAGATCGTCTGCAAAGTTTACAAAGTTTACTTCCCTCCCAGTATCCTCCCTCTCTACTCTGTTTCCATGTTGATTTACAAAGTTTCCGGCACCGTTAATTATTCTGGGAAGATGCTCAGTTGAATCAGACAAAAGAGGATCTAATGTCCTTGAACGATTACGCGTACTTCTCCAGCCACCTATTCGTTCAGAGCATCCAGATATATCTTTGCCAACATGTCTGGTTCTATTAGCTTCAATATTATCATTCAGAAGACTGTGGCAAAAACATATCATGTCATCAGGTTCAAAGATATTGATAACCGAAGAGATAGCAACTGAAAGCTGATAGATAAAACGGTGTTTCGGGCACTTGGATTGATAATTACATTAAGGGGAGTTCGAAAAGTAATAAAGAACATTGGCCCATAAACATTTTATCTATCAGCTTTCAGATTGATAACTACATTAAGGGGAGTGCAAGAGGGTAAAATACATGGCGAAGTGGAGTGCCAAAAACATTACCATAAACATTCAAACAAGAGTAATCAAAACAAGAACAAACTATGCAGTACACAGGAAAAGATGGCAAAAGACAATACTTGAAAATTGGAATCCAACTATGTACAGTAGAATGACAGGAATTGAATAATGCAAGTCTAAGTTACTCATTAAACGAGACATAAGTATAAGATTTACTTCAGAACATCTTGAACAAATGTACCTGCTTGATGTATGAACAATTCTTTCATTATTCTCCTTTGGTGTAGAAGGTTGAACCATTACCCCTTTCCCTTTCGCTCTTTCCCTTTTATTCTCTTCAGTGACCACATCACTTGTACCTATGACATATGGTGAACCACTGGAAACCGCGTCGACAGCATGACTGTGTTCAATATTCTTGGAACTTGTATTATTCTCTACATCTAATTGTTTAGACCTTGTTGCTATGTTATGTGGGGAAATACAACCATTCCTTACCAACCTTTTCTGGCCACTGACTCTTGGCAGGGTAAAAGAATGAAGAGCCATGGGCTTTTGATGCTCTGTTTTATGTTGAGGCTCAGTAGGCAGATCAATCCTTTTTCCCAGGGGCACAGCTAAACCCACACCATTATATGTACTGTCATCTATTTTTTCCTTAGCCTTGTCGGCATTTCTGGATCTCTCCAAGTAATTTGCAGAGCAATCTGTAGAACTGCCAACTGACATTATCTGCCGGTTTTTTGTGCCTTGAGCAACATCTTCTAATTTTCCATGTGGGAAAACCTTTCTGTGTAACTGGGAGTGACCATTCTGTTCGGTC
Organism: Rosa rugosa; assembly: GCF_958449725.1. Lineage (NCBI taxonomy): Eukaryota > Viridiplantae > Streptophyta > Magnoliopsida > Rosales > Rosaceae > Rosa > Rosa rugosa. The sequence continues at coordinate 55,564,497 of NC_084824.1, forward strand.
AAATCAAGAACTTCCATGTTTTCTGGGAAAGCAGAAGATTTAGACGATGCTTTAATGCCTATAGACTTTCCTTTATCCAAGTTTTCGGTCCCAGAAGAATGTTTGGTATCGCAACTAGAGTTTCTGCCTACTGCTGGTCTTCTAAAGAGGTGAGCATTCTGGGAAGAAGATGAATTGGCTCCTGAGGAGCCATTCTTAGTTGCAAGATTGCTAGGATTTCTCGGAGGGCGAATAACAATTCTTTTATTTTGACCATTTTCATAGATGAATCTCTCCTTGACCCTTGGCCCATTCCCAGAATTCTCATCAACAAAGTCTGAATTATTCAACTTGTGAGCTAATGGTGAACTACAGGCTTTACCAACAGATTCCCTGCAAACACCATGTCTGGTAGGTGGCGTGTCAGGTATAACCACATCATCGATGTCCATGTCCTCCATAATCTGCACCAATTGAGATTAAAGCTAAATAAAAAAATAGATCAATCACATCAGCCAGTTACATGTAGCCAGCAAATTAGAAATCACCCAAATTAGTAAGCACATTCTAGTGGGAATAAAGGTCCTTTATGAGGATGCTTGTTCTTAGATTCTATAGAAAACTCGAAGTATGCAGAAATGAAAATGTTGGCGAAAACTATTTCGTAGATACTTCTTTATATAAGAAAAATAAGATCTGAGCTCCGACTGGAACAAGAGTCAAATGTAACTTATGTTTTAACTACTACTGCGTGGGAAAATGTCATTGTTCTGTCGAGCTTTTGGCAACACAGTGTGGATTCCTGTCTCTATATAAGTACACTATGAGATAAAAGCGAACAATGGAACATAAATGAAAGACATTGCATGAAAGGCTAATTCTAAACAAGATGGTAAGTGAGGTCACACATGTTATAGCATAAGTGAAGAAGGGAAGATCAAAATGCAATGGACTTAATAGTCCATATAATGCTGAGAACCTTGTCAAGTTCGACAAGGCTCATCTTCATTTGCCAGGCAAAGGGAAAGGCCCATTGTTGAATCTGGTTCGGTAAAGGAGAGAGAACTCCTCCCTCAGATTTAACTGGCCCATTCCATTTGGTACTGCAAATGGAGAGGAGCTGATCCTGTAAATTCATGCATTGATCCAAAAATAAAAAATAAAAAACTATGTTTAACAATAAAAACCCCAACAAATACAAATGGTATTGAATCGCAAACTAAATAGCAAATATATTTCATGACACTAAGATTTACAGAAAATAATAAAAATTAAACAGCAAAGTTGAAATTTTTACATTGAACATGAAAACATAAAGTTTGAATCTTGGATGAGGGAACAATCACCCAAGAACTAAAATGAATATATATACAATAGAGAACAAGAAATAAATAAGAGAAAAGAAGGAATCACATGAGATAGACCCAGAATGGGGATGAATCGATGAGAAAAATTCGCAACGAATCAGACGGAATTGAATTCAAAACAAACAGAACCTGATGATTTCGTGGTTGTTGTTGTTGAAGAGAGAAGAGGAGCCCAGAAGTTGAATTGAGGAACAAGATGATGATCTCAATTCTCAAACTCAAACAACACAATCTCTCTCTCTGTGTCCTTGGCCGGAAGCAAACGGGTCGGGTCGATTTAGGATCCAGCTACGCTTTGGGTCGCTTTTATTTCACCCCCTCCCTCTTTTCAATTCAAGCCATTAGTGGGGATTTACGTTATGTATTAAACAACCAGCCCAACCCAGCTATCCAGCCCAACCCTTTTCTCTTACGGTCTCATATGAGCCTTCTATTTTATTTTTATTTTTCTTATTACATCAACAACTCAGAATTATAATAACAATTTGTCTTCTATTGAACTCAAGACCTCCCAATGAGGTCTCTATGTCACTAGACTAAATAGTACTAGGCATGAGTTTTCTATCTTTAACCCTGACTTTTTTTCTACGATAATCATTTGAGCTATACGTTTCTTACAGAGTAATTCATTGATTTTGTTTGTTCTAGGCACTTCTTTTGGGTTTTAAATTGTACGTTTTCTTCTTCATCTTTATTTTTCATTGTTTGCGGTCTCTCTTTGGGCATTACGCTCTTTATAGCTCTGGGTTCCAATATACGTTTCTTCTTCATCTTTAATTTTTATTGTTTGGCCATTATGCTCTTCATGTATTGTTTATTTGGGCAGTGGCTTTGGTTTTAGTCGATCACTCCATCATCTCTACAATTTTTAGTTCTAGCGAGTGACGGGCGGTTATTTTTTAATGTAGTGGTTGCCCTAGCTTTGAGTTGTGTGGGTGTTTCAACATCCCCTAGCTAACTTTTTTAGCTTATTCAGTACATTTTTGTTTTCTCTCTTGAGATATCATATTTTTTATCTAAAACTCCTTATTTATTTGTACCTCATCCCTTTTGTAACATTAATAGCTAGTCATCAGAAAATTTCTTTATGTGTGGTGCTCTGTCTACCCAATCGCACAAGGCTATACACTAGAAACTTATTTGTACCTCAAACTGCTGGAGTTGGATGTCTATATGAGATGAATGGAAACAGATACTGACCTTGTGTGTGTTCTGAATCTTCTCGGGGCCCTTTGGAACAACTTGTAATATCCGTTAATTACTTAACTAGTAATTACTAACTATCTAGCTCAAACGATATATATAAAAGAGTTGGAAATTTTAAGCTCTAGGTCAAGATGATGGACTTCAGCAATTCAGGGTGGATCATTCAAAATTGTAGATATTTAAATGACAAGACCTATCCCGGATTTCACCTTGAAATCCGAAGTGGTCTTGTGGGACCCACCTTAGAAGAAATTCCACCAAAAATTTGGCAGAACTTTCCCTAAAAGTGGACTACCCAAAACCTGTAAAAACATTACATCACTCCTCAGATAAACTTATCCATCAACAACTTCCCAACAATTAATATACTAGAATACTTAATCACAATCTCAAATTTCATTCTTCCTACCAATACAATTAGACTGAAAGCTGGTCATCAGAGCAATCTAGATAATAAGCCGAATTAAAGTACAAGCATGTTAAATGTTTAATCTACAGAAAGTCTGAAGTGGTGGACACTATGCCTCGACGCCTACGCATGCACAATCTCAACTAGTCTGCAGATTGGGCACAAGAAACCGAAAAGCCCAGGGAAAAGCATTTAAAACCGTTAGAGTGAGTGGACAAAAAATAAGAAATTTCAAAGGAAATAAAAATAATGCTTTCCCAATTTTTATTCTCTTAAAAACTTCGTATGCAGTAAAATCTCGTGAAAATACTCCTAATCCTCCTCTTTACTGAAATATCAAAATGTACTATAAATCTCATCTCGTAAATTAACTTTAACTCATCAATGAAATCGTCTCGAAATCTCTTTAAAATCTCATATCATTCAATTCAATAATCTGACCAAACCAATTATAACAATTATAGGGTCATTGAACCCTGCCCTTACCATTCTTCTTTCCCAATTGGAAATCTGTCGTCGTATCTACATTCCACCACCAACAGTCACTTTGGCACCATATTCAGTTCCATTCAAAGCTATCCCAACAGTCACTTTCTTCTCCAAAACTCCAAAATTGCAAATCCCACAAACCTCATAAATGTCGAGTTTGTAGGTGATTCTGTAATTCTATTAGGTCTTATCTTCTGTTTTGAATAATCCCTGTTGACTAGGGAGTACGTAGGATGTTTGTTTTGACTCTTTCCTTTGTTGATTACCACATTTATGTTAGAGTAAACGTGGGATGTAATCTTGCTTTTGTTTAGGAAGTTGTAAGGCTATATAATAGCCAGAGTTTGTTGATTTCAATAAGAAAGTCATTCTCCCAGATTTAGTGTACTGTTTCGTTTAAAGCTTTTGCTTCACAACAATCTAGTATCAGAGCCCCCACTGGGCGTGAGAAAGAAAAAAAGCAGCAGACTTTTTGAGTGACTTGCAAACAGTGAGAGAGAGAGAGAGAGAGAGAAGTATGTTGAGTGAAGGAACTTTCGTGCAGCCAGCAATTCCCCGCTTCGATGGTCATTATGATCATTGGAGTATGCTGATGGAGAATTTCCTAAGGTCCAAAGAATATTGGAACCTGGTGGAGGTTGGTTACACAGAACTGGAGGCTGGAGCAGCTGTGACTGAGGCACAACAAAAGAGGCTTAATGAGTTGAAGTTGAAGGATCTAAAAGTGAAGAATTACATGTTCCAGGCAATCGACCGAACCATCTTGGAGACCATACTTCAAAAAGACACTTCGAAGCAAATATGGGACTCGATGAGGAAGAAATATGAGGGGAATGCAAGGGTGAAGCGGTCGATCCTGCAAGCTCTTCGTAAAGAGTTTGAAAGTCTAGAGATGAAAATTGGTGAGAAAGTCTGTGATTATTTTTTTCGTGTAATGTCTGTTGCAAATAAGATGAGGGTGCATGGTGACCGTATAGTAGACATTACAATTGTGGAGAAAATACTTCGCTCCTTAACAGACAAATTTAATTACATAGTTTGTTCTATTGAGGAGTCGAAAGATATTGATCAGCTGTCCATTGATGAACTACAAAGCTCGCTGATCGTTCATGAGCAGAAATTTCACAAGCATAATGGGGAAGAACATGCCTTGAAGATTACTCATGAGGAGAGGTCATGAGGAAGAGGACGTGGCAGAGGATCATACAGAGGAAGAGGCAGAGGAAGAGGGCGTCAAGTATTCGACAAATCCCTTGTTGAGTGTTATAATTGCCACAAGCTCGGACACTTTGCATATGAGTGTCCAAGCTGGGGCAAAGAAGCCAATTTTGCTGAGCTTGACGAGAAGGAAGAAATGCTACTGATATCGTACGTGGAGCTACATGGAGCAAAAAGAAAAGATATTTGGTTTTTAGACTCAGGGTGCGGCAACCATATGAGTGGAGATAAAGCCTGGTTCACTGATCTCAACGAAAGCTTTAGACAGAAGGTTAAGCTTGGAGATAACTCGAGGATGTCTGTTATGGGGAAAAACAGTGTGAGGTTACAAGTGAATGGACTTGTACATGTAGTGACCGAGGTGTTTTATGTGCCGGATTTGAAAAACAACTTGTTGAGTATCGGGCAGTTGCAGGAGAGAGGATTAGCAATCCTCATTCAATATGGAAAATGTCGGATCTACCATCCACAGAGGGGGTTGATTATTCAAACTGAAATGTCAGCTAATCGTATGTTCTTTCTATTAGCTGCGTCTCAACCAAGCAGTGGTAGCAAGGCAGCCTACTTTCATATAACCACTCCAGATATGTCTCCGTTGTGGCATCATAGGTATGGCCATTTGAGCTATAAAGTCCTGCAATTCAAGAAGATGGTACATGGACTACCACAGTTTGCTGCTTCCACAACAGTGTGTGGACTGCATGATAGGAAAACAACACCCTGATCCTATCCTAAAGAAAAGCATCTAGAGAGCATCACAGAAGCTCCAACTGATCCATGCAGACTTATGTGGTCCAATCATGCCAATTTCCAATAGCAACAAGAGGTACACAATCTGTTTCACTGATGACTTTAGTCGCAAAACATGGGTCTATTATTTGGTTGAGAAATCAGAAGCTTTTAGTATGTTTAAATACTTTAAGAGTCTTGTTGAAAAAGAAACAGGCACTTACATTAAGTGTTTACGTACCGATCGTGGTGGAGAATTTACTTCACAAGAGTTCAATCAGTTTTGTAAGGAGAATGGCATTAAGAGGCAATTGACGGCTGCATACACTCCACAGCAAAACGGGGTGGCAGAAAGGAAGAACCGAACAATCATGAACATAGTTCAGTGTATGTTGTCAGAAAAGAAGATTCCAAAAAGTTTCTGGCCAGGCAGTAAACTGGACGGTACATGTCCTAAACCGAAACTCTACCTTGATTGTGAAGAATATGACTCCAGAGGAGGCTTGGAGTGGAATCAAGCCTTCAGTTGAACATTTTCGAGTGTTTGGTTGTGTCTCACACGTGCACATACCGGATGCCAAAAGAACCAAGCTGGAAGATAAGAGCTTTTGTTGTGTATTGTTAGGGGTCAGTGAGGAATCCAAAGCCTAGAGGCTTTACGATCCAGTGACAAAGAGGATTGTGGTGAGCCGAGATGTCAGATTTGAAGAGGATAAGAGTTGGGATTCGGAAATGAGTTATAAAGAGTTAGTTGCAGCTGATCTGGAGTGGGGTGACAACGAAGAGGATGTTGTTTCATATGGTGTCAACGAAGAAGAATTTGAAGGAGAAAGTGATGCTGAAGAAGTGGGGACTGATTCTTCAAATAATGTGAATGAAGGGAGCTTATCTAGCTCTAGTGAAGTATAGCGTAAAGAAAGGATTAAAAGAAGGCCAGTTTGGATGAATGATTATGAGAGCGGTGAAGGCCTATCAGAAGAAGAAGATGTAACTAATTTGGTACTCTTTGCATCTACTGACCCTGTGCATTTCGAAGAAGCAGTAAAACATGAGAAGTGGAGATCAGCTATGGATTTGGAGATGAAGGCCATTGAGAAGAACGAAACTTGGGTGTTGACTGATCTGCCAGCTGGTGCCAAAAAGATTGGTGTTAAGTGGGTCTATAAGACCAAACTTAACGAAAATGGGGAGCTGGCCAAGCACAAAGCACGCCTTGTAGCTAAAGGTTATGCACAATAATATGGAGTCGACTACACTGAAGTATTTGCTCCTGTGGCTAGGATGGATACAGTACATATGATTATTGCTCTTACTGCACAAAGGGGCTGGATAGTGCACCAATTGGATGTAAAGTCAGCGTTTCCCAATGGTGAGCGGAATGAGGATGTGTTTGTAGAACAACCAATGGATTATGAGAAGAAGGATATTCCAAACAAAGTGTATATATAAGTTGAAGAAGGTCTATACGGGCTAAAGCAAGCTCCACAAGCCTGGTTCAGCCGAATAGAAGCTTACTTTGTGAAGGAAGGGTTTGAAAAATGCCACTGCGAGCACACCTTGTTTGTCAAGGTAAGTAAGGAAGGTAAAATTTTGACTGTTAGTGTCTACGTTGATGATCTAATCTTTACTGGGGATGATGAGATTATGTTTGAAAATTTTAAGAAGTCGATGATGAATGAATTTGATATGTCCGATCTTGGAAGGATGAGATACTTTCTCGGTATTGAGGTACTATAAAGAAATGATGGGATCTTTATTTGTCAAAAGAAGTATGCCATGGAGGTGCTGAGGGGATTTGGTATGAAAGAAAAGCAACTCGGTGCTCAATCCAATAGTTCTAGGGTTTAAAATTTGCAAGGATGCAGATGGAGTTAAAGTGGATGTGACTTTCTTCAAACAAGTACGTGGTAGGTAGCTTGATGTACTTAACGGCTACTAGACCTGATCTAATGTTTGTGGTTAGTCTCATTAGTCGATATATGGGGCAGCCAATTGAGCTGCATTTACAAGCATCAAAGAGGGCGCTGAGATATTTAAGGGGAACAACCGATTTTGGGATCTTCTACAGAAAGTGAGGGAGTGAGAATTTAATGGCTTATGTTGATAGTGATTACATTGGTGATCTAGAAGATAAGAAAAGCACTTCAGGCTACGTCTTCTTGATGAGCTCAGGAGCTGTTGCATGGTTATCTAAGAAACAGCCAATAGTTACTCTCTCAACAACCGAAGCCGAGTTTGTGGCAACTGCATACTATGCTAGTCAAGTCATTTGGATGAGAAGGATTTTGGAGAAACTTGGTCACTCACAACGTGGTAGTACTACTATTTTTTGTGACAATAGTTCGACGATCAAGCTCTCTAAGAATCCTGTGCTACATGGTCGTTGCAAACACATCAATGTTCACTTCCATTTCTTACGTGATCTTGCAAAGGAGGGAGCTGTGGAGTTAGTTCATTGTGGAACTTAAGAGTAGGTTGCTGATGCAATGACAAAGCCCCTAAAGCTAGATGTGTTTCAAAGGCTTTGATGTCTGCTGGGAGTCTATCATGCACCAAAAGTAAACTAATTACTGATAATTAGTTTAAGGGAGGGAATGTCAAGTTTGTAGGTGATTCTGTTAGGTCTTATCTTCTGTTTTGAATAATCCCTAGCTGTTGACTAGGGAGTAGGTTGTTTGTTTTGACTCTTTCCTTTGTTGATTATCACGTTTCTGTTAGAGTAAAAGTGGGATGTAATCTTGCTTTTGTTTAGTGTACATACATAGACATTGACAAGCATAATTAGCTATAATGGGCTACGCTCATTGTACCGCCAGAGGTACTTATTCCCGCCAAACGAATAGCCTACAGATACACTGCCAGGCGAGCTACCGCCTGAGCTTCGGATCACCCCCAGATCATTGCCGACGCGCCGCCACGCGCCGTGTCAAGATAGCATCAGAAGCTTCTGAAGCTGAGAACTGAAGCACATCAGTCCCACATCGAAAACAAGGAGAAGATCAGCCTTCTCCTCACCTATAAAAGGTTTTCTCCTCTCTCCTCATTAATTACGTATTTAATACTTACCTACTGTTACTTTGTCAACATAAATACATTGACTAACTTAGGCATCGGAGAGTTGAAGACCGCCCAGCGCGGTCTCCCTCTGACGCCCTCTGTATTTTACTTGACAGGTAGCGGAAGCTTTGAGAACATCACTAGTATCGGTCCGCCCTCCGGACCAGCGTTAGCAAAGGTTTAGCTACCGCTGAACTTTTGAGCATTAACATTGGCGCCGTCTGTGGGAACCCTTGAACAAAAGGTCATCCCACCACTACCATGACTAGCGGTAGCGGGGGAAACGCTGAAGAGCAGGCGGACCAGTCCGCCATTCCCCAGCCCTCCAACCCGGCGGTAGGCGTTAACCGCGCACTATTCAACACCCCAGCCAACCCCGGCGGTGAGGTAAATCCAAGCAGCAGCCGCCCACCAGGCCAGGACCTCGCCGCCATGTACGAGCTGGCATTGGCAGACCTTCACAAGGCAAACAGAGAGCGTGAAGAGGAGCGCAGAGAGAAGGCTGAGGCCCAAAAACAGGTGGCTACGCTAATGTCACGTTTTGAGGAACTAAAAAAGACGCTGGAAAGAACCGCCAATCCAGCGCAGAGCGAGCAATCACGCAGCACCAGGCGTAGTCAGCCCAACACTGGCACATTGGCACCAGGACCAGTCATACAGATGCAGGTTCCGCTGGACCCACCTGAACTATTGGGGATGAGACCACCGCCCATCCCCCAGCTAATGTTAGAGCAGGAGGCGGAGTCAGTGCCGCACACCAACCGCTCGGAATCTAGGGCAAGGACTGAGGGCAATCCGCCTGCGCCAAGGCGTAGGCAGGCCCAGCGGAGTACCCAGGCAGGATCCGCCGGCGACGCAACAGCCCAAATATTGGAAAGGATGCAACAGTTGGAGCAGAAGTTAGTCCGGGCGGAGTCGGGCGCCCCAGCGCCAACTCAAAGTCCGCTTTTCGCGTCCAGACCAGGGCCATTCACCGCTGCAATTCTGTAAGCTATCAGACCGGCGTACGCAAAAACTCCAAAGATGTCACACTACAGCGGCATGTCCGACCCCTTCGTCCACATGGACACCTTCAAGAAGGTCACCAACAACAAGGGATTTGACGACCCCACCCTGTGTCACTTGTTCAGCGAAACGTTGGACGGTGAGGCAATGAATTGGTTCTTCGAGTGCCCGCCGGGATCCATTGACTCATTCCATGCACTATCACACGCCTTCCTCTCTCGGTTCATCTTATTGTCCGCCGGACATCACAACACAAGTCAGCTATTCAGCGTCAGGCAAGGGGCAGACGAGTCACTGAAGGCATTCGTCACAAGGTGGCGAGCGGCAGCATCTCAGTGCCGCGATCTAGACAAATCAATGGCATTGGCGGCCTTCAAGCAGGGACTCCTCAAGGGACCGTTCCTTTATCACCTCAACTATAATCACCCTAGTGCAACATATGACCACGTCATGAGTGAGGCGGTCATTCACGCCCAGGCGGAATTCATCACATATGGAGAAACCCCGCCGCCACCAGCAACACCAACAAAGACAACACAACCCTCCTCTAGTCATCAGGAGACCGCTAACAAGACCCCTGCTGCTCCACCAACTGACAAGAAGAGGGAATGGCAACAGGGTCACCACCAGAACAAGCGGCAGAAGGACCAACACTACAACAAGGGCAACCGCCCATCCCATGGAGATAACTGCAACAAACAAACGGAGTCTTCTCAGCGGTATGCAGTGTTCACGGTCCTCACAGCCTCGTATGAGGAAATATACAATCTGTGCAAGGATCAGATCCCACCGCCACCCCCAGGAAAGTACCCAAAAACGGAAAAACCTAGAAACACCGGTAAGTGGTGCAAGTACCACGAGGACAGCGGTCACAATACCAACAGCTGCAACGCTCTAAAAAGGCCATTGAGACCTTGTACCGTGACGGCAAGATGGAGCAATTCAAGGTGCGCCAACCGCCACCTGTGATCGCTAACATTAAGACCTTGGGCCGCATCAACACCATCGACGGGGGTGCTCCAATCACCGGTATGTCTCACAGGGCAAGAAAGCGCTATGCACGCGCTAATCACCCAAAAGAAGTCTGCAACATCCGCTACGAGAGGTCCGCCAAACTCCCAAAGTCAGGTTGGGAACCTATTACCTTCTCAGAGGAGGAGGAGCGCGGCGTACATCTACCCCATGACGACCCATTCTTGGTCGACGCCATTCTTGGCAGATTTTCTGGGGGGAGGATCTTGGTGGATAGCGGGTCCGCTGTCAACGTCATCTTCAGCGGTTGCTACAACCACCTCAAGCGGAACAACAAATTACTCCAGGATCATGAGCCGCTACTCAGTTTCTCCGGCGACGTCACACAACCACTGGGGTCTGACTACATGCGATTGACTATTGGCACTAGTCCATGCATGGCGGAGATTCATACAGAGTTCATTGTCGTCGATTGTTTCAGCTCGTACAACGCCATCATAGGACGGCCGGCACTCAACAAACTCAAATGTATCATCGCCGGATACATGCTTCTCATGAAGTTCTCCACACCCAACGGCACGGGCTGTGTCAGGGGAAGCCAGCAGTTGGCACGAGAATGCTATTCAACGACTATTGCACGGTCGACACGCCACCATGAAATCCTGACGGTGGGAAACCAGGCACCGCCACCAAACATCTTCGAGGACCCTAGGGATAAGGAGGAGAAGTATGTAAGGAAGGAGCCAGTCAACCCAGAAACGTCGTTGAAGGTTGTCTGCGTCTCGGGCGAACACCCTGAGCGGACAGTCCGCATAGGCGCCCAATTGGACCCAGCGGTAGAGGCAGAACTCACTCAATTCCTACGTGACAATGTTGCCGTCTTTGCATGGTCATACGCGGACATGCCAGGTATCTCCCCTGAAATCATCACACACAAGTTGACCATCAAACCATCCTTCTATCCCATCAAGCAGAAGCGGAGGGCTTTTGATGAGGAAAAATACCGGGCAATAGGAGAAGAGGTTGCCAAGCTCCAGGGCATTGGATTCATCCGCCAGGTCATCTATCCCCAGTGGATTTCCAACCTGGTTATGGTCAAGAAGCACAGCGGCAAGTGGCGGATGTGTGTCGACTTCAAAAATCTCAACAAGGCATGCCCAAATGATAGTTTCCCGCTACCCCGCATCGATCAGCTGGTTGATGCAACCGCTGGACATGAGCTCCTTAGCATGATGGACGCCTTCTCCGGCTATAATCAGATCAAGATGCATCCCGGCGACCAGGAGTGCACTACTTTCACCACCGACAAGGGCCTATACTGCTACAATGTCATGCCTTTCGGTCTGAAGAACGCCGGCGCAACCTATCAACGACTGATGAACGCCATGTTCGCGGAGCATCTCGGACTAATAATCGAGGTCTACGTGGAAGACATGCTGGTCAAGAGCATAAAGGCCAGCGGACATGTGGCGAACCTCAGGATCATAGTAACCATTCTCCTGGCCTATGGTATGCGCCTCAACCCAGAAAAGTGTTTCTTTGGCGTCACCGCCAGCAAGTTTCTGGGTTATATCGTCAGCGAACGAGGCATCGAGGCTAACCCGGACAAGGTACAAGCCATCCTTGATCTGGCGGACCCTGAGTATAAGGTACACGTCCAGTGCCTCCAAGGCAAGTTAACCGCCCTTTCTCGATTCATCTCCAGACTCACTGATAGGTGTGCCCCATTTTTCAAAGTCCTCAAAACAACTCACAAGAAAGTCATCAACTCGAACCCGGAGTGTCAGGCGGCATTCCAGGGTTTGAAAGAATACCTGGCGGCAGTCCCACTTCTTCCCATTCCTGTGCAAGGGGAAATACTGTACATATACCTAGCGGTATCGGCTTCAGCGGTAAGCTGCGCCATTGTCCGGTGTGAGGGCCAGGAGGAGCTCCCAGTGTTCTACGCCGGCAGAGGCATGAACGGAGCTGAAACAAGATACCCTCCCTTGGAGCAACTCGCTCTCGCACTCATCGTTGCCGCCAGACGCCTCCGCCAGTACTTTCAGGCTCACACAATCCATGTATCAACCAATCAACCGCTGAAGCAGGTACTGCAGAACCCTGAACACTCAGGGCGCCTCAGCAAGTGGGCCATTGAGCTCAGCGAGTTCGACATTGAGTACAAGCCAAGAACCGCCATGAAGGGCCAGGCGGTGGCGGATTTCATTGCTGAGCTCACCGAGTGTCAACTCGAACCAGGCAGGGTGGCGGAGCCCGGAACGGAAATGATGATCGTTGAAGAGCCAGCTCCCCAGCAGTCAGACTGGAACCTGCATGTAGACGGCTCCGCCAGTGCCAAGGCCAGCGGCGCCGGAGTCATTTTAACAGGACCAGGGGGGCTGAACGCGGAGTACGCGTTAAAATTTAACTTTAAGGCTTCAAACAACATGGCGGAATACGAGGCACTCATCGCCGGCCTACTCCTCGCCATTGACTCAGGTGCTGACAGCGTCAACATCTTCAGCGACTCTCAATTAGTCGTTAACCAGGTCAACGACAGCTTCCAAGCCAAGGACCAACAGTTAGCGGCATATTTGGGGTACGTCAAAACACTGCTCAAAAAATTCAAATTTCACACCATCACACAAATCCCCAGGGAAAAGAACGCCAAGGCTGATTCACTGGCGAGACTGGCTACCGCCCAACCACATCAGAGTCCAGCGGACACAAGAGTGGAATGTCTTGACAAACCAAGTATCACAAAAACCCTGGCGGAGATCTTCAACATTGAGGTCAATCCCAGCTGGATGAACGAGATTATCGAATACAAGCGCAAAGGGACATTGCCAGAGGACAAGGTCCAGGCACGACAACTTCAGCGGAGAGCAACCCGCTACAACATCCAGAACGGCAAGCTTTACCGCCAGGGGTTCACTCACCCCAACCTCCGCTGCTTAACCCCAGAGGAGGGAAAGGTCGTCCTGGCAAGAATTCACGGCGAAGAATGCGGAAACCACTCGGGTGCCAGATCCTTGGTCAATCGCACAATGCGACAAGGCTACTTTTGGCCTACACTCGGTGACGACGCCCGGCAGATAACGAGATCTTGCCACAAGTGCCAACAGTATGCTGATCTCCCACATGCACCAGCAGAACCGCTGTCAATCATCATCTGCCCATGGGTCCACTCTACGTGGGGCCTTGACTTGATGGGAAAATTTCAAACCGCCAAGGGCCAGTTCAAGTACATCATTGTTGCTATCGACTACAACAGCAAGTGGATAGAGGCAGAGCCACTGACGGCAATAACCACCGCCAAGGTAATTCACTTCCTCTGGAAGAACATCTATTGCCGCTATGGTGTCCCACATACAATCATTACGGACAACGGCACACAGTTCAACAACAAGGAACTCATCTCTTTCACCGCCAATCTTGGCACCAAGATGAGTTTTGCATCTGTCGCTCACCCCCAAACCAACGGCCAGGTCGAAGCAGCAAACAAGATAATCAAGAAGCTGCTAAAAAAGAAACTCGACACCGCTAAGGGTTTGTGGGCCGAGAAGCTTCCGGAAGTACTATGGGCCATCAGGACTACTCCAACTTCCGCCATTGGTGAAACGCCCTTCTGTATGATGTTCGGAACTGAGGCTGTCCTGCCTATTGAGGTAACTCAACCTACCGCTAGGGTCGAAGGCTACTGCCCCGAGACCAACAGCGACGGCGTCAGCCTCAACAAGGACCTCCTAGAGGAAAGACGACACAAGGCCCATTTGCACAATCTGCAAAACAAACAGCGGATATCACGCTTCTACAACACCAGGGTCAAAGCCCGGAACCTCCAACTGGGGGACTGGGTAATGAAGGAAGTCATTCCACCGCCAACAAAACTCCGCCCAACTTGGGAAGGTCCATACAAAATTGTGGAAGTCGTTAGCCCAGGCACCTTCTACTTAATGGACAAGGATGGCGTCACAACGACCCACCCTTGGAATACCGAACACCTTCGATATTACTACAAATAGTCATGCCGCTACCCGCGAGCATCTTGACTTAGCTAAATTTTTGTTCAATGTTTAGCTAAGGGAAGCTACCCAACGGGTACTACCCCTCTTTTGTAAACGCTGATCAGTCAGCTATCAATGAAACGAGGAATTATTCAAACCATTGTTACCAAGTCTAGCACAAGGGCAACTGGCAACGCCAGCAATCGTCAGCGGACCACGTCCGCTACACTGTGCACTTGGACCAATCTTAATTCCTTTAATGTTTCATTGATTAGCAAAAGAAAACTCTAAGTCAAAACTCTAGCGGCACAAGCATATCATGACAAATACAAAATTTCAAAATTTCATTCCATATAAAGGGCTGGGACTCCCTACCCAAAAGTGTTCAAAAAAAAAAACTTTGGGCCTCAGCGGCTACAAAAAGGAGCTCCACATCTCATGGGTTGGCTTCCGCTTCTTCACCTTCAGCGTGCGGCGGCGGATGTGCGCGGCTCGTTTGGTCAGACCCTTGGGCAGTTGGACTTGGAGTCTCTATTGTGCCGTCCGCCCGAGTGTGAGCCGCCAGGAAACCAGCACGGGACACCTCCGACTGGTAGGAGGAGTCCGCTGGGAGTCACCCGCCGGTCGAGAGCCACTCTCTCCGCTCCCCGAGCGAGCACCTTCAGTTTGGGCAGGGACCACACTCTTCGCCGGCGGGACATTCTTCGCTGGCGGGGTTTTCTGGGCCAACGACACCTCGGACTGGGACGCCTTCACCCAGTCAATAGCGCCCTTCTTTTTCAGCATCTCTACATTGGCTAGGGCCCCAGCCTTCGCCGCCTCATTCATCGCTTTCTTGTAATCCGCCGACTGTTTGAATGCTTCAACAGCGGCGGTTGCGGCGCGGTCCCCTTTAGCTCTCAAGCGGGCAACCTCACCCTCCAGCTTCTTCACCTCGGCTTGTCTGGCGGCGGACTCCCGCTGCATGATATCCACCTTTTTATCCTTGGCGGCCACCCGTTGCTGCAGCAGGGACATGTCTTGCTCCATCTTGGAGACTTGATCATTCCGCTCCAGGTCCCGCTGGACAGCCACCTCCAGCTTACCGCGGGCATCTGCAGCATCACAGTCCGCCTTTGTCAGGCGTCGTTCCACCTCCACCAGCCTTTCCCTCGCCTCCGCCAACTCTCTCTCGAGGCCCTGGAGCTCCTCCCTGAGTTCCCGCTCAACCCGGGGCTGCTTCGACGCCGCCAGGAACATTTCGTTCAACCCAACCGACAGGTGACCGAACGCCGAGCTAAAGGGCGACTGGTCAATAGCCGTTGGGCGCGAAATCCCCGCTAGACCGCCAAACCCTAGCCGCTCGCAGAGATGGTAAAGGAATTCCCGCTCACTATTGGTCATGAACTCTGCGTACGCGGCGAACGAATCCAAGTCGCTCGCGGGAGCCTCTCTCTCCTCGACCACGGGAGCCTTGGGCGGACCTTGTCGCGCCTTCTTCTGTTGGCGGGCCCCGATGGTCCCCACATCATCCTCCTCTTCCTCATCGGCGAAGTCGTTTTGGCGACGCCTTCGCTGAAGCCCCCGTGCGCTTCCAGCAGTGCCAAGCCTCGACTCCCTTGCCGGCTGCTCCATCCCAGCGGCGGTGCCGGTCCCCACCCGCTGCACCACCCTCTCCCTCTGAGGCCCACGACGGTTGGCGGGCTCCCTCTCTTTCTGTGGCGCGGCGGTAGTAGACCCCTTTTTCCCGCCTGCCACGTTGCCCCCAGCTTGGGCGACGGGCAGGCCATCATCACCAAGGTGGGAATGATGCGGCATAGGTAACTCCACCAGAACCTCGGACTGGCTCAACTCCAGCGTTTCCGGATTCACCACCGTCTGTTGAGCCGCTAGCCCGGATGCATACATCGTCTCCAAGAAGTTATCAATTTCCGCACGGTCCATAGCTTTGGCAAAGGCGTCTCGACTTCGCGTGTTACCCGGTGGCGTTTCTAAAAAAAAAAAAAAACCAGTTAGCCGGAAACAAGTCTGATCGAGGATACAGTGTGACGGAGATTTCTTACCAACGGCACGTGTCAGGCGTTGGTCGACCAGCAACTCCCAACCGGTAAGAAGACGAAAATCCAGCAGGTTGCGATTCCCCCAGTAACCTCTGATACGAGCAACGCGACACTCTTCTTCACGGGTCAGGTTGAAGCGCAAGCCCGCTGCACAAACAAAAATTATAATCGTTAGAAGAGCACAAGGATAGGCGGAGACCGGCAAACAACCTCGAATAGGCTGAAACTCCGACTTAATCCTAAACGTCGGCTCCCCCTCGTTGGACCCGGCTTGGTATTCCCACCCTGCCGTGGCAACACAGAAGGTCCCCCGCCAGTAGGACATGGAGTCCCTCAGATTCTCGATCAGCTCGGCGCCCCTGGGCGGCGACTCAAGTTCACCTGCCCCCTGCAGCCTTGGCGCTTCACATACACCAGCTCGTAGAAGTGCAGTACTTCCGCCACTGTTGGTCCCTCACAACCAGACAGCCGCCATAGTGAGTTCAGCGCTAGCATTAACCGCCACATGTTAGGGCAAATTTGCCCAAAAGCAACGCCAAACTCGCACACCAAAATTTGAAGGTTTGGCACCAGCGGGAGTGTCACTCCTTGGCGGAATATCGCCTCATGCACGGCGGCAAACCCTTCCGGAAGCATCGATGCCTTCTCGTCCACCGTCGGCTGACGCAGCTTTACCACGCCCGGCAACCGGTACATCCCTTTCAACCGATTGACGGCGACGGCGTTCATCCGCCCACCTGCCTCGTCAACATAGGTACCGTCGGGAAGGACCCACGCTGACTCCGCATGCTCTCCCGCCACATCTCCCCCGCCAGCGGAACCACTGGCGGCACTGTTACTCGCTAGCCGCTCGTCACGCCTATTTTTGGCAGCGGCGGCTTCCCCTGCCCTAGAACTCTCAGGACGCGAGACACGACCCATGGCTACTTCCCAAGGTATTGTTTGTAGCGGCTCAACCTCTAGCGGTTCTGACAGTGAGGTTCCTGCATGGGCAGACGGACGCAACGAGTCAATAAATATTCTATCCGCCACGCCGAGCGACACGTCAGACCCGGAATCCTCACTGCTCGAAATCTCTATGAAGTTAGCCATCCCAAACCCTAAAACCCAAATCAGTTAGCTCAAACAAGATCTAGCCTACGCCTACATCAGTTATAACCAAGAACATCAAGAACAATTACCCAGAAAAAGCCAAAACACAGAATCAACAAAACCCAGAAATCACCAGAACCAATGGAACAGGAAAGAGGATCAAGATACCAACCTCAAAGGCGAACACTTCGGTACGATGGCAAGCAGTAATCTTCGAAAAGGGGAAATCTTCGTCTTCTTCGGTACAATAATTCTAATCCTAGCAGCCTCCTTCTTCAGTCTCGGACGAACAAGGCTTGAAGACGACAGTAGGGTTTGAAGCTTTGGCAAAGTGTCAAATCTCGCTGAGTTCCCCCCCTTTTATGTCAACATCAAAGAATCCTAAGCTGTCCACTGAAAAACGACATCGCTCCCCGGCCGTACACGTGTCCCACGTATCCACTTACTCTCCGGATTAACCGAGGCGTCGCCTCGGTTACAAAATCCATAATTACTCGCATTAATGGCGAGAAGACGGCCAGGCTTAGGAGACACGCTTCCGGACGCTAACCCTCTGGGAGTCGGCCACGTGTCAACCACCAAAAGATGAAGCGTCTATTGGAAGTAACCACTTGGGGGGAGGTCACCAACCGTCAGAAGTCTCCGCTGAGCTAAACCCCGCCAGCGGAGCTTCTCCCTTCACCTTTCAAGTGACGAAGTCTCCGCTGAGCGAAACCCGCCAGCGGAACTTCTCCCTTCTCCTTCCAAGTGACGAAGTCTCCGCTGAGCGAAACTCGCCAGCAGAACTTCTCCCTTCTCCTTCCAAGTGACGAAGTCTCCGCTGAGCGAAACCCGCCAGCGGAACTTCTCCCTTCTCCTTTCAAGTTACGAAGTCTCCGCTGAGCGAACCCCGCCAGCGGAACTTCTCCATTCTCCTTTCAAGTGACGAAGTCTCCGCTGAGCGAAACCCCGCCAGCGGAACTTCTCCCTTGTCTCCCTCCAAGTGACGAAGTTTCCGCTGAGCGAAACCCCGCCAGCGGAACTTCTCCCTTGCCACCTTCCAAGTGACGAAGTCTCCGCTGAGCGAAACCCCGCCAGCGGAACTTCTCCCTTGTCACCTTCCAAGTGACGAAGTCTCCGCTGAGCGAAACCCCGCCAGCGGAACTTCTCCCTTGTCTCCCTCCAAGTGACGAAGTCTCCGCTGAGCGAAACCCCGCCAGCGGAACTTCTCCCTTGTCACCTTCCAAGTGACGAAGTCTTCGCTGAGCGAAACCCCGCCAGCGGAACTTCTCCCTTGTCACAAGTCTCCGCCAGCGGAACTTCTCCCTTGACATTATGCAAGAGGGCCGTCTTCCGCTACATGACACACCGCTAGCGGAACCCCCTTTTTCATCTTGCAAGCAGCGTACTTTGTTCAGCGCAATACCGCTCAACAAAGTACCGCCAGGCACGTCTACTAGACGCTGCTTCCTGCTACAACCAGCGGGGGGATATCCGCCAGCGGCGGATCCCGAGGCCACGCCTCACTCTGACAACGACCGCCACGCGGCGTTACGGTCAGACCGTCCCTACGGGACACGGGGACTTGTCAACAGTCTACGACGGCCCTGATCAGGTACGTTGACCCCCGTCACTGGGTACTAATATTGGGCTCGCTACGCAACACCCTCTGCTCCGTGCAGCTCCCCCTCAACAAACAATTTACCGACCATCCGGAGGTCTATCTTAGCCGGGGAGTGGGGGACTCCCTGGGGGGCCTAGCAGGGGCCTACCCGAAAGGGTATAAAGCGTTTGCTCAGTAAATCCATGGTTGACAACGCACTGACGCTAATTATGTTGTTGCAAGTCTAGCGGAAGATAACGCTTCAAACCGCCGAACAACTCCCCAACCAAGATTGCCCTCCTTGACTGGGGACTTGGGGGACTTGTACATACATATACATTGACAAGCATAATTAGCTATAATGGGCTACGCTCATTGTACCGCCAGAGGTACTTATTCCCGCCAAAGGAATAGCCTACAGATACACTGCCAGGCGAGCTACCGCCTGAGCTTCGGATCACCCCCAGATCATTGCCGACGCGCCGCCACGCGCCGTGTCAAGATAGCATCAGAAGCTCCTGAAGCTGAGAACTGAAGCACATCAGTCCCACATCGAAAACAAGGAGAAGATCAGCCTTCTCCTCACCTATAAAAGGTTCTCTCCTCTCTCCTCATTAATTACGCATTTAATACTTACCTACTGTTACTTTGTCAACATAAATACATTGACTAACTTAGGCATCGGAGAGTTGAAGACCGCCCAGCGCGGTCTCCCTCTGACGCCCTCTGTATTTTACTTGACAGGTAGCGGAAGCTTTGAGAACATCACAAGTATCGGTCCGCCCTCCGGACCAGCGTTAGCAAAGGTTTAGCTACCGCTGAACTTTTGAGCATTAACATTTAGGAAGTTGTAAGGCTATATAATAGCCAGAGTTTGTTGATTTCAATAAGAAAGTCATTCTCCCAGATTTAGTGTACTGTTTCGTTTAAAGCTTTTGCTTCACAACAATAAAACCAAATTAATAGCAGTAGGTTAGGGCGTCTTAGTTCTAATTGAATTGAAGGTTTTCAATTAAAGAAGGGTACGGAAATTATCTAATCAGGCTGCTTGTAAATCCGGCGGCAAAGCTACTGTGGTCCACGCGCCAGCGGCAGCGCGTGCAACGCGTGTGGTAGCTCTGGTCAGAATCAGAGGTAGGGGTTTTGGGGCTCTGGTAGTTCGTGAAATCCTGACTCGGGTTATGGTGGTCGTGCAGCATGAATGTGGCCGAAGACGGTGAACTGATCTATGCAGAAACCCAGACTCCGGTGACGGTACATTCGACATTTTCCTGCGTCGATGAGCGATGAGGCTTCTGGGTTTTGTTCCTCTTTGCTTGCTGAGTGTAGTGATGGTGGCGGTGTGATGAGAGGTGGCCGGAAATAGAAAGAAAAGGGGGGGGGACAATGGCATCGCGACCTTAGGTGTCGGGTGCGGAGGCCGGGGAAGGTGTTTGGCGACGTTGAGCTTGGGTTTTGGGCGGATTTTGATCCGGGTTCGACTGGTGGTGGCGGTGTCGTGAAACGGCAGCCGGAGATTGAGGTTTCTAGCAGTGGCAATGCATGGAGAGGAAGAGGAGAAAGAGATAGATAGAGAGAGAGAGAGAGGAGAGGTCGTGCAGTGGATAAAGCAATGAGGAAGTGAGAGAGACTAGTGCTTTACCACTAAATACTAGGAGACCTAAAAAGTCAATTTTGCCCTTCACTAATTCTCTGAAAACTTCGGTATAGAATTAAACTTCCGTATACCGTAACTTATTCATACAAATTCCTATTTCAGCTTGCCACGTGTCAACGAACTCAGTTCGATGTACTCTACAACTTTCTAGAAGGAAGTTTCCTAAAAAACTAAACCAAACAAAAAGTCTGTTAATGTTTGAGGTTCAGCGGTAGCTAAATCTTGATCAACGCGGATCCGAGGGGCGGATCGCTACTTGTGGTATTCTTGTTGCTTCCGCTATCTGTCAAATAAAATACACAGGGCGTCAGAGGGAGACCGCGGTTGGCGGTCTTCTCTTCTCCGATGCCTAAGTCAGTCAATGTATTTGTGTTGACAGAATAACGTTAGGTAAGTAGTAAATGCGTAATTAATGATGAGAGAAGAGTGGACCTTTTATAGGTGGGGAAGAGACTGATCTCTTCCTTGCTTTCGATGTGGGACTGATATGCTTCTATTCCCAGCTTCTGATGCTTGCTAGGTAATATTGGTGCGGCGCGTCAGCGGTGATCCTGGGCTAGGCCGGAGCTCAGGCAATGGCCTGTCTAGTGATGTTTCTGTAGGTCACACCCTTGATTGCCATTTGGAACCACTATCAGTGGCATGAGCGTGGCTCATTGTAGTTAATTATGCTTTAGTCAAATACTCATGTAAGTACAAAGTCAACTCTTGAAACCCCTAAAAATTTCGATACGAAGGTAGAAAGTAAAGACATCCAAATAACTAGTAAACCGGTAAATTTGGGTACGAGGTATAACATTAGATGATATCAGTCACAAAAGGTTATTATCATAGATAGTATCTGAACTTATCTTCCATTTTATCGATGGTACCTAATAATCAATTTTGATCACAACCAGTACCTGAACTCTTTGATTTCATTTTAAATAGTATCAATCGCTAACTTTCATTAATTTTCCATTAAACATTACCTAATAATCTATTTTCTGTTAATTTGACAAAAATACCACCATTTACCCCAATCAAAAAAAAAAAAATACCACCATTTAAATAATTTTGTCTATTTGAAAATCCTAAATAATATTTTGATTGTTGTAGAGAAACTGAAATTGAGAGGAATTTGCTGTGTATTCTCATTGATAATAGGGGCCTCTTTATATAGAGGATTACAATGTATAGAATCTGAATCATACAAGGAAAGTAATCGTACATTGAATAGGAATCTAGATCCTTCTAATGTAACCCTATTACCACTAGGTCAAGTAACCTAGGGTTTGGGCCAAACACAAAATAGAGATTTACTTAAACACTCCCCCTTGTGTTGCCCAAACGTGGTGCTTCTCTCGTTGCCTCGTTAAAAACCTTGCCGAGTAACAAAAACCCAGTGGGACAAAAATAACCTCGATCGAATGGAAAAAAGAGCACAACACACCCTTCACGTTTCGAGGTGAACATGTAGACATCTCCCCTTGATGTCTGCGCCTCCCCCTGATGACTACGATCATGGGAGTTCAGATAATTTCCGCAAGCCAATTCTTGCCACATGCTTCTCGAAGGTGGATTTAGGCAATGACTTAGTAAACAAGTCTGCCACATTGTCCTCAGATCGAACCTGGTTCACTTTGATCTTGAGGAGCTTCTGTTGTTGCTGATTGTAGAAGAATTTGGGCGATATATGCTTGGTGTTGTCGCCTTTGATGTAGCCTTGCTTTATTTGTTCAATGCAAGCAGCATTATCCTCATAAATGCTCGTTGGCTGATCTGTGGTAGACTTCAAACCACAATTACTTCGAACATGCGTAACAATAGACCGTAACCATATACATTCACGAACTGCTTCGTGAAGAGCAATAATCTCTGCATGATTCGAAGAGGTAGCGACTAAGGTCTGCTTTGTAGACCTCTAAGATATCGCGGTGTTTCCCATGGTGAATACATAACCAGTTTGGGAACGACCTTTATGCGGGTCAGAGAGGTACCCAGCAACAGCAAAACCTTCCAAAACACTTATATCGTTTTGGGATGGGGAGAGGGAACGGAATCCACTACGTGTGGCGTCCCTGGCATTTGATGGGTCCGAATCCATCATCTCTCTGTAGGGATAGAATAAGCCCATATCGATCGTACCACTTAGGTATCAAAAGATATCTTTAACACCAGTCCAATGGCGTCGTGTTGGCGCAGAGCTATATCTAGCTAACAAGTTCACAGCGAAAGAGATGTCCGGTCTCGTGCATTGTGCTAAGTACAATAATGCGCCTATTGCACTTAGATATGACACTTCTGCCTCTAGCACTTCTTCGTCGTCATCTTTTGGACGGAATTGATCCTTCTTTGGATCAAGACTACGGACGACCATTGGGATGCTTGAAGGCTTAATCTTGTCAGTATTAAAACGCCTAAGCATCTTTTGGGTATAAGCTGATTGATGAATCAGGATACCATCTTCACGGTGCCCAAGTTCCAAACCGAGGCAAAACCGTGTTTTCCCAAGATCTTTCATCTCAAACTCGGATTTCAAGTGTTCAGCGGTTTCCCTTAACTCTTTAAGGGTGCCAATTATATTCATGTCATCGGCATAAACCACTACTATTGCAAATCCGGAACTTGTCCATTTTATGAACACACATAGGCATAGTTCATTGTTGACATATCCCTTCCCAATCAAGTAATCACTTAGACGGTTATACCACATCCGTCCGGATTGTTTCAATCCATATAGTGAGCGTTTCAATCTTATATCAAACGCGCTCTGTGGTTTAGAGCCACTTGATTTGGGTAACTGAATTCCATCTGGAATCTTCATGTATATTTCTGTATCTAGATCCCCATATAGATACGCAGTAATCACATCCATAAGCTGCATGTTCAGTTTTTCGGAAATTACCAAACTGACAAGGTAGCGGAACGTAATGACATCTATTACGGGAGAATAAGTCTCCTCGTAGTCGATTCCAGGGCGTTGTGAGAAGCCTTGCGCCACAAGGCGAGCTTTGTACCTTACAATCTCGTTTCTCTCATTACACTTTCTAACGAATACCCATTTGTGACCAACTGGTTTGGTGTTGGGCGGTATTGACACAACTTTTCCAAATACCTTTCTTTTCGCTAGAGAATCAAGTTTTGTCTGGATCGCATCTTTCCATTTTGGCCAATCGGCTCTACGTTGGCATTCATCAACGGAGCGTGGTTCGATGTCATCGGTCTCAATAATCTCACGCGCTACAGAATACGCGAATACATCATCAATGATGATGGAGCTTCGTTCCCACGTCCCATGTACACTAGTGTAATTTACAGAGATCTCTACGTTCTCAGGGATAGGTTCTGAAATTGAGGCGTCCCCCAACGATGTTTCTTGGACATAACCATAATCCGGAACATTCTCATGGGACGGATTTTGAGTATCGATGATCAAAGGATTTGTTTGTGCCTCATTCGCTCTCTTTCTAGGGCAAGAATCCTTCGAACCAAGTGGTCTACCGCGCTTCCTTGGGGGACCTACGGCCATAGACGCCACATCATTGCCATGATGGGCAATGGCGCCATCTCCTGGTGTCACAGGAGTGGCGTGATGTCCAGTATTCGAGACATCGATCCTTGCAGGCACGTTTGCAGCAGGTATGTGTGATCTCGTCACTTTGGCAACATCAGAAAACGCATCAGGCAGAGTGTCTGCTACGTTCTGGAGCTCGATTATTCGTCACACTTCAAGTTCGGACTGTGCGGTACTGGGATTGAGATGAGACATAGTGGGGACAGACCACGACAATTCTTGTCGTTCCTGTTGAACATCTGTGTTCTTATCTCCCCCTAACGATGGGAAGACTGTCTTATCAAAGTGACAATCCGCAAATCTAGCGGTAAAGAGATCGCCTGTCAAAGGTTCAAGATAGCGGACGATAGTTGGAGATTCATAGCCAACATAGATGCCCATTCGTCGTTGGAGACCCATCTTAGTACGCCGTGGCGTCGTAATAGGCACATATATAGCACACCCAAAAATGCGTAAGTGCGAGATATCAGGCTCGTACCCAGTCACTAGCTGTAACGCAGAGTAAGATTGGGTTGCAGTGGGTCGTAGACGAATTAGCGTCGCTGCATGCAGTATTGCATATCCCCAAGCAGAAACAGGGAGACTGGTGCGCATAACCAATGTCCGTGCTATCATCTGTTGTCGTTTGATAGCGGCTTCTGCGAGACCATTTTGGGTATGAACATGGGGAACTGGATGCTCTATATCAATCCCCAATGACATGCAATAGTCATCGAATGTTTTCGATGTAAACTCCCCAGCATTATCAAGTCGAATTGACTTAATTGGATGGTCAGGGTAGTGAGCCCGTAGACGGATAATCTGGGCAAGGAGTTTAACATAAGCAGCATTTTGAGTGGACAACAGCGCGACATGTGACCAGCGTGTCGATGCATCAACCAATACCATAAAGTATTTAAAAGGTCCGCATGATGGTTGAATTGGTCCACAGATATCCCCTTGGATTCTCTGTAATAACGGAATGAGTATCTTAGGATCCTTTGCGTAGGACGGTCTCGGCCCTAATTTCCCGAAGGAACATGCTTTGCAAAATGAGCGAGGGGCCTTAGAAGCAACCAATGAGGATTTTGGTTGGGCCTGAGCGTCTGTGGCGCTATTAGAAGCAAAGTGTGTTACTACATCTCCCATCATGGCGTTGGGGCCATGGGAATTAGGATGTATGGCGTCATGGCCATTGGGAGGAACAACCATGGCGTCATGCTCATGGTTGGCGCCATGTATGGCGCCATTACAGGGGACATGGTAGGCCTTTCGGCGGCCCAAGACAGCAGCAGCGCTAGAGGCTGCAGTTGTTGTGGTCTTGCTAAGTCCGGGAATCAATTTTCGATTCTTGCTTCTTCTCACTCTGAAAAATGGATGTCCGTGTGAGGTCTTTAGTATACGAATCATCATATCACGACCAGGATGTCCTAGTCGGTCATGCCAAAGCCAGTATGTGTCAGAATCCAAGAGATCTTCTCTTATTACATTATTGGATTCAATTGGTCGAATTGTTGTGACATAAAGTCTACTAGATTGACATATAAGCTTCTCTAAGATGCACTTTTGTCCGCAATCATTAGAGGTAATGCAAAGGAACTCTTTTCCGTTCTCATTATGCGTTTCCGCATGGAATCTGTTGGCTCTTATATCTTTAAAGCTCAATAAGGTTCGATTTGCCTTAGGAGCGTAGAGAGCTTCAATGACTTTAATCAAGGTGCCATTTGGCAATAGGAATTGGGCCATTCCATGTCCTTGAACTAAACCTGATGGCCCAGCCATCGTAGTCACAGAGGAATATGTAGGCAACATCTCTAAGAATAATTGCCTATGGCGTAGAATATTGGTGTGTGTAGTCGCACTATCCGCAAGACATTGTAGTTCTCTAGAATCCATTCCTAAAAGAAAAGCTCGTAATTAAAAAGGAGTCATAAAGAAAAGAACTCAACTTTTATTAATAAGCCAAACGAAATTACAACATCGTTTCTTTTACCAAAGAAAAATCTAATCCAATAAACTAGCTAATGCAAAACAATGGTAGTCATCTAACTTCTTTCAGTAATTCCAATGCAAATGTGACCAGGTGAGTAGAGAGATGTTGGTGGAGCAAAGCTCGCTTAAGTACCACTTATCTCAAAAACTTTCCTAGACATCACACTTACATTGAGTACGCCTACTTTGAAGAAAGATTAAACCATTGGCATCTACTAAAAATAATATGGCAATTGCCTACATCTCTTGGAGAATAAAAAGACTTAATCAAAATCGCTAGTTTCTGGGTCTTGATTCTTGTAGTCTTCCACCCTTAGATCGAGATCGCCATCTTGATCTTCTTGATCCATGTAATTTGCCTCCCTTGCTTCACGATACATCTTGTATGCGTTTGCAACATTTTGGGATGCTTTACATGCCCTTGCCCAATGTCATGGCAGTCCACACCTGAGATAAGCATCATTATGGTCAGGTTCCCTTGATCGAGGCGCTTTAGGAGCGGTTTGGTGACGGTTAATGCCTTTGGTGGCGTCACCACCATAACCGGAGGCTTGGCCTCTCTCTCTCTTCACACGTTTCCCTCCACGGTTCCGTGTACGCCTATCTTGGCGGTTTCCTTCCTCTTTAGGGCGAGAATATGGACCAGAACGTCTAGAATTATCCCTACTCTTAGGGTTTCGCTCCTTGCGTCCTCCCTTGGAGGCGCGACTATAATTAGATTCCGGAATTGACTTGGTTCCCACGGGTCTAGAGTTATAGTTCTTCACAAGTATGTTGTCGTGCTTTTCAGCTACGTTCATGGCACCAATTAGCTCATGAAATCTTGTGATGCTTCTAGCATTGACATCAATCCGATAGTTCTTTGCTATCATCAATGCAGAGACGGGGAAGGTGGAGAGAGTCTTCTCGATCAACATCGTATCAGTGATTTTCTGTCCACAAAATTCCATCATAGACTTGATACGAAGTGCTTCCGAATTGTAGTCAAGTACATACTTGAAATCACAGAAGCGGAGGCTATGCCATCTCACTTCTAAATCTGGAAGCAGGGAGTCACGAACGTTGCCAAAACGCTGCTCCAGTTCTAGCCATAGCTTTCTTGGGTCTTCCTCATTGAGGTACTCATTTTGGAGCACATCATTCATGTGCCTTGTCATGAGGATGATGGCTTTTGCTTTATTTGCCTCTCTCGTAGCTCTATTTGCTTCAAAAGAAGCAGCTTGTTGAGGAGTAAGCACGTCCTGACTTGGCTCTTGGATCGTACTCAGGATCCCATCAGCCTTAAGATGCTGGCGCACATCACGGACCCACTTGTGGTATCCTGCGCCTGTTGTCTCTAGTGGAGCAAAGCTCAACTTGTTCAGGTTATTCATCCTGAAAAACAAACAAGAAATAGGGTTAGTTTCGGAGCGAAAAGGGCTACCACGAAAGCAATAGAAATTTCTGAGCGTAGTCGCTTCCAAGAAATTAGGAGTTTTCCGAGCGTAGACAGTTCCAAGAAAAATCCGATTTCCAAGGGGGGTTTTGGATTAGATCGAAACAATGATGTATGTGGTCGATCGTTTTTTCTTCTCAACAAACTCTAAGTTTGGAGGACTCTACAAGCTCCAAGCTTGGAGTGAGCACGAACCCCCACAGTTCGGCTTTTGGTCTCCCCTATGAAGAAGAAAGGGGGGGGAGAAGAAGGGATGTTGGAAGTCCCCGAGAAAAAGAAGAAAAGAATGAAAAACTTCAAAAACGGGAACTTTAATCTCAAAGACTTACTTGTTGATTCAGGGCTTGAGAACACGCGCGTGTTGATGCAGGCGTGTTGGAAAACAGGCTACGGGGATGTGTGAGGTAGGCAAGCTTTGGGCGAGGCTAGCTTAATGCGGGAGCTACGGGGGTAGGCTGCAGGTGCTGCAGGGTCGCGGGGGCAGTAGATGCAAGGCGGGCTCGCGAGGAGTAGCGAGCGCAGGGGCGCGTAGGAGCTGCGGGGGCAACGAGCGAGCATAGGGTTGCAGGGGTAGCAGATGCAAGGCGCGCTCGCGGCTTCTAAGTGTCGCGGGGTCGCGAGTGTCTAAGTGTCGCGGGGTCGCGAGGTTGCGGGCGAGCGAGCGCAAGAGTAGGCGAGCGTTCGAGGGCGCTGCAAGGGCAGCGAGGCTAACCTGGTAGGGTTAGCGTTGAGTTGCGACGCGGGGGCTGCTGCAGGTGGTAGTTTCTAGGGTTTTGAAGGTTACAATGTTAGGGTTTCAGGGTTAGAGCTTCGTGCTGATAACGTGTTGTAGAGAAACTGAAATTGAGAGGAATTTGCTGTGTATTCTCATTGATAATAGGGGCCTCTTTATATAGACGATTACAATGTATAGAATCTGAATCATACAAGGAAAGTAATCGTACATTGAATAGGAATCTAGATCCTTCTAATGTAACGCTATTACCTCTAGGTCAAGTAACCTAGGGTTTGGGCCAAACACAAAATAGAGATTTACTTAAACATTGATCAATTTATATGTTTTTTTTTTTTTTTGGTCTGAGATCAATTTATATGTTAATAAAACTAAAGTTCAATTAAAAATAGAAAATATTGATCAACGTTCGTTTTGAATATGGATTTGATCAAGATTTTTGTCTAGATCGCTTTTTCTTTTTGAAAATCGTTTACTTTCTTAATTATTTTTTTCTTTTTTTTTCTTATTATTCTATTTTTAATTGAAAATAAAAGATTTCCGTTTTAATATCTTAAAATGAATGATTTTACACTATCCTTCAAAAAAGGGTCACATGCAAGAGACATGTCATTTTTTAACAGAATATTAACGGAAGTTAGCGATTGGTACCATTTAAAATAAAATCGAAGAGTTCATGTACTGGTTGTGATCAAAATTGAATTAGGTACATCGATAAGATGAAGGATAAATTCAGGTACCATTTATGATAATAACTTGTCACGAAAACATGAAAGTTGAACTTTAAACTCTGAAAGACACAGTCAACCCTAAGTTCTAAAGGACAACACTAGAACCTACTACTCCCACAAAATCTCTAGTTAATTGGTTTTAAATTTTAAACTAGTTTTAAGCATCAAAAATCAAAACTAAACTCAATGTTTAATAAGTATTTTTTAAACCGGCCAATGTTTAAGCATTTTTCTCAAGGTAATTACGAATACAATGATCTATTCTCTATTTACCTCTTTGCTAGGGTTAGGGTTTGGGTCTTGTGGCAGACAGTTCTATGGCTGCTATAGCTTTAATGACAGTGTTAATTAGCATCTACACTCTCATTGAAAGACGGTGAGGAATCGGTGGAGTTGGGCAATCTCCAAGCAAAAGAAAACCCCT
This sequence comes from Rosa rugosa, assembly GCF_958449725.1. Lineage (NCBI taxonomy): Eukaryota > Viridiplantae > Streptophyta > Magnoliopsida > Rosales > Rosaceae > Rosa > Rosa rugosa. The sequence continues at coordinate 55,594,137 of NC_084824.1, forward strand.
TAATCTCCCCTGACCATTCCATGGTCGGTCGTCTCAATATATGCAGTGTTCAATGTCGACTTCTTTTAAGGAGGAATTCAGTCTATATGTGGCTCAACGGCACGGTTGACGTGCAAGAACGGGATGATCGACTCTTGTTCACCTTTTTTAATGAGTGCGATATTCACAGAGTGAAGAAGGGAGGCCATGGTGCCTTCCTCGCACCATGGTTCTGCTGCATGATTATAATGGGGTTGCCGATCTCCGAGCAGCGCCTCTAGAAATTGTTTGGATTAGCTAGGGTATTGTTGTTGGGGTGTCTCCAGCCTTTTTGATTAAGGACACACTTCGTCTCATCGGCGAGATTCATTGGCTGGTGATCAAAAACAGGGTGGCTTGGATGAGCATCCGGTTATCCATCACCGACCCGGTGCATTACGAGATACTGGTTCGAGATCCTCCACAGTGCATCTGGAATTGCGGTTCTGATATGAAAGGTTGTTAGGTCAGTGCTGGATCTGCTCTATGCTGAATTATGTCGTGAGAGCGCCTTGCCCTAGAGGGCCTCTTTCCTTTTCTGAGGAAGATGTTGCAAATTCGCTTTCACTTTTCATGTCTCGTGAGATTTCTAAGAGCTTTTCTAGTAAGGCTTAATGTCTTGAAAATGTGGATGTAATTCGGCAATAGCTCTTTCTAATAGCATCGCTAAGAGGAATCATTATGCGTAATTTCTCATTGTACAATCAATGAAATAACCTTTTTTTTCCTTTTTGTTAAATTTACTTTGCTATGCAATCTTTATTTTATATTTATTTAATTTTTTTTTTATATCGGTTAGTTAAAAATAGTTCAATGTACTGAAAATTCTCGAGCAGGTGCAGCTTTATCTTTAGTCCTTAAATTTTCAAAATCGGCCATACATGAAGAGTATGAAGAAACTGTAAAAATTTGGATATTCAAATCTCTTTGGGGTTTGGGGGAAAAAAGAAGAAGAAGAAGATATCTATGGTATTACACCATCTCTACTCCCCATGTTACACCAAAAGTCCACTCTATCAGACACAAAAATCTTCCATGTTTTTGTAGGGGTCAATCACCATGTTTCTTCATCATTTCCCTACTCCAATCACACACCTTATCTCCCATGCTTTTTCCCCTTGACTTAAGTAACCTAAACCCACTCTAACATTCCATCTCCTTGTCCCTTTCATTTTCTCCAAGAGGCATAGCTGCTCCCTTTGCCTTTCTTCATCATTCTCTTTTCCCTATGTATATAAGCATCCATTCATTACACTCTTCAACCATCACCCCATACCACCCATTACATCTCTTTTTACTCTCTGTCTCCACCACAAAACCTCCATTTCCACCTCTTAAAATCGAAACCCATAATATCCATACTCCTCAACCTCTATCACCACCACCACCACCACTACTCCATCACTACCACTCAAAGTTAGCCAAATGAGCATCATATCTTCATCACCATTCCATTCACCATCAACAAGAAGTTCATCATCCATCCATATGTTCCACCATCAAGGAGGATTCAAGAAGCATTGAATGAGAAAAACGAAGGAAAAGCTACCCATTTATTTGTCAAGTTTCAACTAGTTCATTCTTTCCTTAACTCTTTAATTTACCTCGATGTACTTTATAGATTTGATGCTAATTTGTATGATTATGAGTGAGTAGTTACTTTATTGAGGCTAAGATCGAAAGCCCTAGCCAAACTTGTAAGAATTGATGTTTTAATTTACATTTGATGTTATTTGTGATTTTCATCTTCATATGCTAATTCAAGAAGTGAATGCATTCATTCAAACTTAACTACTTTGAATGTGTTGTATTTGTCATCTCATGAAAAAATGTTTAGGGAGCAGTTAACCTTAAGCATTGATAGCATGATAGCACCCTCTATGTGCATGTGAAGGTTGTGAATTAAAATCACCTAGATCTAGAATTGGTTTGCTTGCATGATTATCTAAACGTAAAGCTTTATGCATCTAGGAACAATGAATTGAGACTTAACCGGTAATATGATTTGTTCTTAGGTAGTTAGTTCTAGACTTATCCGGTTGGAATTGATAACATTAAAGGAGTTTAAGCTTTTGTAGTCTTATCCGGATGTAAAGAAGGGTAATTGGGAAATTAGAATAGCATCATTTGTATTTAAACTTCAAATACTTGCAAGGGAGGTTAGTGGTAGACAATCCAACCCCTAACTTCATCGATTATAATACTAGATTAGTTTGTTTACATTTGAGCATTTATTTTAATTTGATTCATCACTCTATCCAACAAATAATTTCACTACCACCACAATGCACATGCTCACCATGAACCTAGATTATTTTGTGAAGACGGGAAGATCAAAATGCAATGGATATTTATACTACTTTTATAGTCCATATAATGCTAAGAACCTTGTCAAGTTGGATAAGGCTCATCTTCATTTGCAAAGTAAAGGTAAAGACCCATTGTTGAATCTGGTTCGGTAAAGGAGATAGAACCCCTCCCTCAGATTTAACTGGCCCATTCCATTCTGTACTGCAAATGGAGAGGAGCTGATCCTGTAAATTCATGCATTGATCAAAAATAAAAAATAAAAAATAAAAAAATCAGTTTGAGGATTAAAACCCCAAGAAATGGTATTAAATCACAAAACTAACCAGCAACATATATTTCATGACACTAAAATTTACAGAAAAAAAAAATTAAACAGCGAAGCTGAAATCTTTACATTGAACATGAAAACATAAAAGTTTGAATCTTGGATGAGGGAACAATCACCCAAGAACTAGAATGAATATATATACAATACAAATAAGAAATAAAAAAAGAGAAAATGAGGAATCACATGAGATAGACCCGAAATGGGGATGAATGGATGAGAAAATTCACAACGAATCAGAAGGAATTGAATTCAAAACAAACAAAACCTGATGATTTGGTTGTTGTTGTTGAAAAGAGAAGACAAGAGAAGTCCAAAAGTTGAATTAAGGAACAAGATGATGATCTCAAACTCAAACAACACAATCTCTCTCTCTCTCTCTCTCTCTCTCTCTGTGTGTCCTTGGCCGGAAGGAAACTGGTGGGGTCGATTTAGGATCCAGCTACGCTTTGGGTCGCTTTTATTGATGGGTTCAAGCTATTAGTGGGGGTTTACGTTATGTATTAAACAACCAGCCAACCCAGCTATCCAACCCAACCCTTCTCTCTTACGGTCTCATATATGAGTCTTCTATTTTAATTCTTTTTTGAATTAATGATAATTTCTTTGATATAGAAACGCAAGCCAAGAAGACCATTACATACCCACCCGCTATCACATAACACTGGACGGAACAAGAATTCATGGAGGAGCCACAGTGGTACATAGGATAGCCCAACTATATTTGAACTTATCGCTCACTTATTTAAAAGCGAGCCTATAACTATACTAAACATTTACATAGTTTATAGGCTTAACAACATAAAGAAAAACCTATATCTTCTCCTTGCCCTTCAAGCTAGGGCTAGGAGGCTTACCTGAATACAAAACATTCAGGATATCTTCAGCAGGAACTTTCTTTGCTTTAGAGGGATTTTTATTTTTTGATCCCAAAGGCCGACCTCTCTTCTTTTTTCCACCAGGAAGCTCCACTTGTACAGGTTTGGGCATCATAACCTCAGCAAGTACCAACATACCACCTGGTGTCTCCACTATTCCCAGAGATTTAGCATTAAACTTGGTAGGGAATTCAGGCACTTTTATTTTCTTGGAGGGAGCAACAGGGCTTGTCCTGCCTTCCAGTAAATCAAACATCAGGAATTGTAGCTCTTTTGGGGACGGGAAGGACCTATCCCTCTTTGCTTGTTGTTCGGCGTCCACAGGTACCAGGGTCAGCGAGTTATCCTCACTAGCAGGTCTTTTGCCTGCACTACGAATTACAACAGGTTTGCGTACCTTGCTTGTCTCAGCTCCTCCAAACAGAGACCTACCAACAGGCGGGAGAACTGGGGAGGTAATACCCTGAAAGTGAAACATTCCATCCTTGAACTGATTCCCTTGAAAACCCAAAAAAGAACTATTGAGCTCCAGCTTGCGCGCTGCTGGTGGTGGAGCAGTTGTAGTCGCTGGTGCAACAGCTTCAACGTTACAGGCCTCCCCATCATGATATACACGATGGCATGCCTTGCAAATATTTGTCCACTAGATTTTCAAAGAAGAAGTAGACCTCTTGCTCAACTCCTTTGGCAAACTTTAGGGTTTTTTGCACAAAGAAAGGCTTCCAAAATTGCATGAGAAACCCTAACCCTAATTGTTTAGCTCCGACCTGGTTTAGCTAGCAAACAGTCTATTTTCTGATGCGCGAGCTTGCCAACACCGAGGGTGTAGTCGTCGGGGTGTTCCTTGACCTGACTTCTTCTCAAACTCTGTGGACGAGGAAAGCACCAACCTCGTCACAAGGTTCTTTTCTATGCCCTACGGATAAGGACTTTTGTTGTGATCTCTTGCGTCACCTAGTCGATACTCAACGTTGTAGGTTGAGCAGAGCAATCACCGGGAAGTAGGAAAAAGCATGGGGTTTGTTAAAGCATTACTTTAGCTTCGCTGGGTTGCTAGGGCGTTACCCTGGTTTCGCTAGTTCAACTGACGTTGAGAGTAGGTTGCTCCGGAGAGACTTTGGATAATCTGTGCGATTAATTGATTGAGAGGTTGTCCATTGTTGACCCTTGAAACCTGGTATTTATACCTAGGGTTTCGGTAGTTCCTTTCCATAGAAGGATTATTGATTGAAGATTCCTAATTGATCTCTGCTGCTTGAATCCTATAAGGGCTCGTTTTCCTCATGGACTCTGGAATGAGCGAAACTGTAACCCAAAATCGAGTAGACTTATTTTTGGGCCGCAGGTATCAGCCCACCACTCGCAATCCTCTTGAGGATATTGCCAAAAATATTTTTGGGCTCAAACATTACCCTCCGGAGCTCGAGATCAGGCCTGTGAATACTGTAACTGATCAAAGAAGGCTTTAAACGACTGGACTATGACTGAAACAAGGCCATTGATGAGGGTTAGTGGCTGCGCAACTGCAAAACGTCTTTTCGTCGCATCGTTTCCCTCACAAAAATCCCTTATTTAAATCTCGACGCGAATGTCTAGGTCAGTCACATCAGAAACCCTTTTGCAGTCTCTCTAAACCCAGAAATTTCTTCCTTTTCCAAATTCTCCACCTCCTTCAAAACCCAGAAATGACCCTAAAGAAAGTCGTCATCGATCAAGAGGAAGAACTCAACGAGAAGGCTGCCCACGTATGGGGCACAAGAATGGGCGTTATGTGCCTATCTAGCACATCGGTGGAGAGACCTTTCCTTTCCGTTCTCGCTGATCAGCAGGCCAGACTGGGTCCTACTCCCCGGTCCCCCTTCTTGGCTAATGTTGTGGTCCACTATGGGCTTCCTATTCACAATCTGATTCCGTTTATCCGCCATACTCCTGGCGATTTCACAAGTTGGGTCCAGAAGCATCACAAGGTCCTGGTAGGGTATTGGCTGTCCGTCAACGGGGATGAGACAACCTGGTTCCACGAGGTCAGAGAGAGGGATCTGACGCTGAAATGTGGTGGGCATCACCGATGCCATCGTTTTGTGCTTCAATCTCCCCTCTGGCGTCAACCGTACTCCTCTGGCCGCCGCGTTTTGTCTCTAGAATACCTCCAGCAACACTCTTGACTTTTGGTTCGGGCAGATGGGCATCATATTGCTCGACATCCTTACCATCACAGGGTTGCCCATTGACTATAAGCCCTACATGCATGTCCAATTTGATAGCGTTGAGTTTCCTCTGCGAATGCAGCAAGAGGGTCGCAATGTCTACAACAAGTCCTACCAGACTTGGCGAAATCACTATCACGCCCGGCACGAGGAGACCGGGGGTATCGCCTTCCTCAAGTATTGGCTCTGTAAGTTTATTTTTTGTACTTCTGAAAACAAGCCCACTGGTACTTGGACATCTTAAGCCACTGCCCTTTACAATGGCCGCCGAGTCAACCTTGGGCAACCTGCTCTGGGTTCGCTTTATCAAGCCCTTTTTCTGGTCACCATGCACCTTTTCGAGACTAGCATTTCTAGCCCACTTTGGATTTTGGATTTGGATTTCTGGCTACAAATCTACTTTGACAATTTTCGCAGACCAGACGTTCCTTCTGTCCCCCCAAACCACTTGGTTTTGGGACGATGGCTTTGCAGTGATGAAAAATACACCTCCCCACCATATTCTGAATGCTTCTCCTATCTCTACCTCCTACATGAATTGCCAGAATTAGACCTAGTATTAAGTAGGAGATATCCGCCCCCGCGTCAGAATGAGTTCCTACCCCAGGGCCAAAATCATAGCGAAAGAGCCCTCCTGGCCTTCCGCCGCGCCATCTCCTGTTCAGACATAAGGCTGACAGCGGACGAATTAAGTTACGAGCTTTACACTCCTAACCATTTCGCTCGCCAACTTAGGCTGGCACAGATGATACCCTTCCCGCTCTACAATTCCATCAACTATTATACTTCATGGCGAAGGGTTGGCCTCCGGGCAGGCGCTACTCCGCCCCAAAGTGGCCTCACTTTGATGACCCTGCCTCCTTGGGCTGATGATTTGCAACCCATTGATGGGGTTGACTAGGCATACGCAGGGTGGTGGGAGAAAGTGTCTGTCAACTGTTGGGCTCTCCCTGATGATGAAATATTTGCCCAGATCTTCCGTTTCTTGGGCTACCTTTGTGGAGCAGACCAGTTGGTTATCGCTCGATTCCCTGTGCAGGGTGAGGCGTGGGGCTCACCCTGCACAGGCTGGAGTGGTGGTTCGCGACGAGCCTCACCCAGTGGTAAGCTACTTCATTTGTCTTTCATTGCTTTTGTGTATTTTAATTCTCCACATATAGTTCTTACTCAATTACTTTTGCAGCGAGTTAGCACCAGGAGCAGAGATGCGCCGCCACCACCTAGCGGCAGGCGAGGTGGTTCTTCGACCGCGGCCACTGGCCAGGCCGCGGAACAGAAAGCCATAGCGGAGGAGCCCGCTGTTGATGAGTCGTTAGATGACGAAGATCCTGCTGAGGTAGAGTTTTATGCTTTTCGCAAACTCTGGGTCTGAAATCCCTTTTGATTTCAAATTCTAATAGCAAACTTTTCACAGGCCGCTGCAGCCCAAGCCTCGAAAAGAAGTCGTCCTGACCCAACCGATGAAAGTTGGGAAGACGGTGAACCCGTGGAGTCACGACTGGTAAGTTTTAACTTTCACCCTTCATGCCTGTAGAATTGATCTCATATAAAACTTATCATGTCTTGATTATTCAGGTTCGCAAAGGAGAGTTGGTCCCTCTAGTCAGGGTGAAGCAAGTCCTTCCACTGATGTTGAAGAGGGGGACCCCTTGCCGGTCTAAATGGAACCGGTGGTCACCTTTGCTCAACCTTTGTTTGGGGAGCCTTTTCCCGTTATGCCAGCCGCGAGCCATGCTTTTGGCTACAGTCCGCCTGCGAGCGAAGGCGAGGAGCAATCCCCCTTGGCTGCTGAGATAGGCCAAGTTGAAGTTAGAGCTCAGGAAAAAGCAGAGCCGGAAGTTCAGAATGAACCGGCTGAGGTAGGCAAGCAGCGAGCAATCGAGGTAAGCTTATCTGCCATTAACCCTTCCTATCTCAGATTTCAATTCTTCAACTTTTGACATCGCGTCTTCTAAGGTCAAAGCCATGTTCGCACTGAAGAAGTGGCCATACACGTTGAGAAGGTTGTCGGCGAGGGCCACCTTGATCAAGTCCTGGAGGATGAAGCGACTAGCGACTAGCGACCATGCCCCCCTTGCCCCCCCAAGTGAATGAGGTTGAGGTTGAAATTGGCCCTGAGCAAGCGGTTGAAGAAGCAGTCTAGGCCCAGCCTCCGGTAGCCCCAATTTTCGAACAGGTTGTTCAACCTCAAGCTCCTCCTGCTGGGCCATCCAGGCTGGAAAGGCTAGCCCGGATCTTAGAAGTCGCGCCCCATGGGGCCGTTGAAGAAGCCAAGGAGGTCCTTTGCGAGCTTCTAGGTTATAATCTGCTGGAGGCCCGTGCGCTTGCGCAAGCCTAGGAAGCTGTTCGAGTGCTTCATTGAGACGCTGCTATCAGCGAAGCCCAACTCGGCTCGCTTGAAAATATGTTGGGGCTCATCCTGGCCTCTGCAAACAAAGAGCCTCCTCGGAAGCACAAGTTAGGACTGTTAAGTTGCAACATCAGACCCTTGCTCGCCAGATGGAGGAGTTGCGGGGCTCATTGGATGAACGGGCCTTTAGATTGCGAGAATTGGAACTCGAGGAGGCGCTCCTCGAGTCTCAAATCCAGAGTCTTCAGGCCCTGTTGGCTGCTGTAAAGGTCAGGATTGTGCATGAAGAGGCCCAGTTGGAGTAACCCTTGGCTGCTTCTGAAGAACTTGTTTTGACTCATGCTCAGGAGCTAGTTCAAGAGGCCCAAACTGCCGCTTACTTGGCCTACTATTGCGTGGATGATCTGTGTCTGAGGCTAAGTTACGCAGCACGGAGGCTTTAGGCCCATAGATATTAGGCCCTTTTTGTAATCTGAACACATTTTGTCCAATAATATAATATAATATCTATTTATTTCAATTTATTATTGTTATTTATTTGGCCCACTTGCTGGCCCAATAATCCTTTTCGTCTCCATAGTTATTAAGAATTTCAAGTTTATTCACATTAACTGCGCGTGGGGCGGTTTTGAAAATGATAATCTCGAAATTAAGCGGTTACCTCATTGAAAACCGCTAAGTCTTCCACACGTCATTAATCGGCCTTCATTTATGAGATTATGGCATTTACGCTTATCGATGGCGTTGATCATGACTCCTCAACGGTCCATCCAAGGGTCGAGGCCACTCGCTCTGGCCCTATAAATAGGTGCATTTGGGAATGGAAAAAATCAAAAGAGAACCTAACTCAGAAAATGGCATTCCAAGCTTTGCTTATCTTCCTTCTTCTCCAGAAATCTTCCCCCTATGAAATCATCTTCCCCCTTATGGCAAAATCTCAAGCCTAAGGTAGGCCTTATGTCTTAATCTCAGGCAGCCTCATGTCTTTGGCTTACGAAAGTCTGGATGGAATGTATCCGACTTTGGCAGATGCTAAAGAACATGAGGTGCTCACGCATGAGGAAATCCTTCGAGGGCGCAAGCCTTCTTTGGTATCCCTCATGCTGAGCGAATTGGAGAAGTGTAGGGGACCTCCCAAAGGTCTCCCGCTCTTCTTCAGGGCTTTTCCTTTGGGGATCGAACTTTGATTTTGTCCCCTTGATGGAAGGGCAACTTGGCGGCTGCGATTTTCTGAAGTCCTTTCTTAGCACAGAATCTCAACAAAGGAGTGCTATCAAGGATGGACTGCAGGAAGGAATGTGGGTTCAAGCATGGCCTTTCCCACCCTTCGCGTACAGACGATAGCAACTGCCAAGGTTCAAGAGGGTGTAGAGGCCGAATCTGATGTTCAGTTCCTTCGCTGCCTCCTCTTGAAGATTCAGAAGACTTAAAAGTTTGTAATTTAGCCAATTTTGGCCTTGTAAATTTGCGAATTGTATTGCTCTTAGCCGCAAAGCCACTTTATGAATACAATTGCATTTTTTTTCTTTTAACTTTGAGCCTTTTGAATATTATTGAATACAATGAGGCCTCAATTATAGGCCTTAATCCATTATTCAACACATTTGTCAAATAAATAAACTTCAATGAATTGCAAAAAATAAGTTCTTTAATTTTTGCCTTTGTTAATTAGGCCACTAATCTATTTACAACATTTGGCCCAACACACCGAGCCACTTAACAGAAAATTAAAAAAAAAAAAAAAATACTCCAAAATTTGATCAAACTTAACCTTAAAGGCCACAGAATTGAATGCCCAGTATAGTATAGTGTTGCCCCCTAGTCTTGCGAAGCGAGATGAATACAGTAAAGTGGGGCCTCTAGACTAGGCTCTAAAGTAGGCCTCGTCAACGGGCCGGGCCGGGCCTAATTACATTTTTAAATAGTCACGGGCCGGGCTTCATTGTAAATCAACGGATCCAAGCCCGTCCATATAAGGCGGGCCTTGCGGGCTTTTACGGGCCAGGCCGGGTAGCCCACCTTTTTACGGGCCGGGCCGGGCTTTTCTATAATGCGAGTCTCAGACCATTTTATTGTGCAATATTTAGCCTCGTCCACATTGCCACAACAACTAATTTTACTCAACCTCATTCAACTAATTGATAAGGTCTTGGGCTGAAATGGATACATCTCAAGTCATATTAAGGATGCTATTTTTTTCCTTTTAAAGTTTTAAGGGGTTTGGAACCTAGCCGAACTAGGAGACTCATCCCCACGCCCGTTTTAATGTACTGAAATAAAAAGACAGAATACAAAGTGTCCCAATTTACAACTGAGAACGAAAGCAAATTATTAATACAATTTCTATGAGTTTATCTAATTAGGCATATTGTCTTCCATTCAGACTTGGTATCATTGAGGCTCACACTTAGAATCTGCCTGCAGCCCTGCATAATTGGTAAAGCCCTGCAAAAAATTCTTGAAATGAGCCACTTATTTGTAATGCACGGACTACACAGAATAACCAAAACTCCAGTTTTATTTCTACTTGGGCATAAAGTTGAACATGCTTATTACAAATATCTAATCTGCAAGTTTTAGTAAAAGCAAGCAACTCACAGTTTCAAATGAACCAATTCAAGCTTTAAAACTACCCACTATAGTCTAACTTTAGATAAAGTTTGTATGTAAAAGCATCCTAAGAATTGTTAAGGATCCAATTACTATTTTCCATATAAACTGCAAGTCTGCAAACTGCAACTTACTGACCTTGAAAATTTAAGGCTGCAGATTGGTTGATAACTCATGGGATTCAGCTGATCTTGGTACCTACCCATTTAAATAAAGAATTAAAAAACCAGAAAACATGTTTTGCTAAACTGAAAATAAAAAAATAGAAGCAATGAAGTAGCCAAAACAATATACCTGTTCAAGCTAAATCCCTCCCATCCTATGAAATAAATGAATAAAAAGTAGCAAATTTTCTATGCAGTGATCATAGAACCCCACCAAACATCACTATAGGACAAAATTATCTGAAGGAAATTATAACTTTGGTACATTCAGAGCAACTTACAAACAACCTCCAATCTAGTAACCAAGCACCCGAAAACAGAATAGCTGCCCCCACTATTAATTTCAATCCACCGAGTCCTAGAAACTTCTGGGTTTCAAGGACCAACAGTAGTTTCGTACCAACGCAAACTGGAGATGGGTATTGTCTAGTTCTAACAGAATCTTTGTATATATGAAGACATAACATTCCATATCAGGCAACCCAAACATAATTCTTCATACCAAATTGGTGAGCAATCGAAACAACAGAATCACAACGAGAAAATCTAAGACAGAGTACGATATATTTCGTAACTGAACTGCTAGATTGAATTTTCCAATCATTCAACAAAAGAGCATTCAGCTTACTGATCAATGAGGGTGAAATCAGCGTTGAATTGCAGATTTTTTGCAAGAAGCGAGCCAGCAACGCCGCCTCCGATCACCACCACTCGTTTTCTCTCTCCACCAGCCAACTCCATCTCTGTTTCTTCTTATCAATATGGAGGTTTAGGTCGAGAGGAGGTATGGAGGTTTAGGTCGAGAGGAGGCTGAGGAGCTATGGAGGTTTAGGTCGAGATCTGAGAATCTGAGTCGTCGAGAGGAGGCTGAGGAGCTATGGAGGTTTAGGTCGAGATCTGAGACTCTGAGTCGTCGAGAGGAGGCTGAGGAGGTATGGAGGTTTGGGTGGAGAGGAGGCTGATCAGGTATGGAGGTTTAGGTCGAGTCGTCGAGAGGAGGCTGAGGAGCTATGGAGGTTTAGGTCGAGAGGAGGCTGATCAGGTATGGAGGTTTAGGTCGAGGGGAGGCTGATCCGGTATGGAGGTTTAGGTCGAGTCGTCGAGAGGAGCTATGGAGGTATGGATATTTAGATCTGAGACTCTGAGTGACTGAGTCGTCGAGAGGAGGCTGCGGCTTGAGGCCTTGAGAAACAGAGAATGAGAGAAAGTGATAAATTTTAGGACTTGTTTAGGTTTAGGTCATTGTCTCACAGCTGGTATCCAACGGTAGGATTGAAACGGACGGATCCAACGGTAGGATTAGAAAACGGTAACTTCACAGTTTTCTAAAAACATATATATAATTTTACATAATTTAAATATAAATCCATATTTATATATCATACACTCCAAAGAGCAACCCATATCAATTCAAAGAAAATGAAAAAACCGACCGTTTGATGAGTTTATTACAATAAATTATGAGTGTGGTAAAAAATTTAGCCAATTTCACCATATTTTCGAATCCGATCGAATTGGTCAACCGTAGTCACTTATATGTTTTCTTGGTTGACCGATGGCGTGACAACCGCAAAACGTGCTTATTTTTTCACATCACGTTTGTATATATTCCATCGATGGATGTGCGTGGACATAAGATAAAAAAAATTAATTTTAATTACAAACACATTGGCCTATACCAATTTTCTTCCTAAAGTTGTATGACTTATACATTGCATTTAAATTGTTTAGGTTCATTCTAAAGCAACCATGAAGTGGAAAATGAATTCGGAGAAATCAACCGCTCGATGGAGAGATTGTAATGTTTTATGGTGTTTGTAGAAAATCTAGCCAATTTGGTTATCGTTTCGAATTCGATCAACTAGGTCAAACGTAGTTACTCTTATAAACCTATATTTATATATCGTACACTCCAAAGAGTTGCCCTATCAATTCAAAGAAAATGAAAAAACCGACCGTTGGATGAGTTTATTATAATAAATTATGAGTGTGGTAAAAAATTTAGCCAATTTCACCATATTTTCGAATCCGATCGAATTGGTCAACCGTAGTCACTTATATGTTTTCTTGGTTGACCGATGGCATGACAACCGCGAAACGTGCTTATTTTTTCACATCACGTTTGTATATATTCCATCGATGGATGTGCGTGGACATAAGATAAAAAAAATTAATTTTAATTACAAACACATTGGCCTATACCAATTTTCTTCCTAAAGTTGTATGACTTATACATTGCATTTAAATTGTTTAGGTTCATTCTAAAGCAACCATGAAGTGGAAAATGAATTCGGAGAAACCAACCGCTCGATTGAGATATTGTAATGTTTTATGGTGTTTGTAGAAAATCTAGCCAATTTGGTTATCGTTTCGATCAACTAGGTCAAACGTAGTTACTCTTATAAACCTATATTTATATATCATACACTCCAAAGAGTTGCCCTATCAATTCAAAGAAAATGGAAAAACCGACCGTTGGATGAGTTTATTACAATAAATTATGAGTGTGGTAAAAAATTTAGTCAATTTCACCATATTTTCGAATCCGATCGAATTGGTCAACCGATATTTAGAATATATATATGCACATATTTTATATAGAAGTATAATAGTATAAGAACTTCCACATATGACATATATATCTATATATATATATAAACACACACACACACACACACACATATATATATATATATATATATATATATATATCTCTCTCTCTCTCTCTCTCTCTCTCTCTCTCTCTATATATATATATATATATATATATATATATATATATAAACACACACACACACACACACATATATATATATATATATATATAGAATCATTCTCAGGTGCGGATATCCGCACCTAAGAAAAAAGGTGCGGATTTCCATTTTTTCCCCACTTTCCGATCACATTTTCACATCTTAGCCGTTCAGTTTTTAGGTCCTAATGTATAGATCATCCCTACAAAATTTCAGCCAAATTGGTGATCGTTAAGGCATCCAAAACTGCAATTTACACGAACGGACCGAATCTGCCGAACCGGAACCGTTCGTATACATTGTTGTAAATTGCAGTTTTGGATGCCTTAACGATCACCAATTTGGCTGAAATTTTGCAGAGGTGATCTATACATTAGGACCTAAAAACTGAACGGTTAAGATGTGAAAATATGATCGGAAAGTGGGTCAAAACTGGAAATCCGCAGTTTTTCATGGTTATATTTGTTCTTCATGGTTCTTCAAGCAGATTCCCAGTAGATATGTACAGATCATGTATCAATTCCTACAAGGAGTTCACGAAGGGAGTTAAAGTGTTTCTTTCATTTATACAACAAAACAAACAATTATAAGTGATTAGCAAGTAATATGAATTCAAAATGTTGCATTTACTTGTAGATCTAGAATCGATGAAGGATTAGCTCTGGTCTTGATTTTTGGCACCAAGTAAATTCAAGGTACTACCATCTCCTTCTGGGTTAAATCTGTCTTCACTTGAAAGATAAACTTCTGTAACCCAAATTGAACAGATGTTATCAAGGCTCACCCAATTTAATCACAAGAAAGAAATAGCGAAGGGGCAAATTGAAAACTTTTCCCAAAAATTGAGTCTTGATTACCCAAAAATCACAATCAAAGTGAAAAATTGAAAACTTTGCCTTACCTGCAGAAAATTAGCTTTGATTCAATCCAAAGCATCAAAAAATTTTCATAAGACAACAGTGAATACACCCACGATTAATCATACCTCAGATGAAAAACTCGATTCATTGTTGGGTTTCCATAGCAAGGCCTGACCACACCTTTTGTTGAGTGAGGTCGTGAGGAGGTGAGAGGCAATCAAACGCAGCTCCACAGTAGTCTCGCTGCTGAAGGGTTTTGAATGAAATTGGGGATCTTGGACTAGAGATGATAGGCAATACAATTAGGCATAACCCATACAAAATTGGAACACTGAAACATTAGAGATGATATCAAAAGTTCCTAGATAAGAAAGCAACACTGAAACAAAGAACTAAAATCAAAGACTACTACTTTTACTATTACTCTCAGATACATTGGCAGCACTTGCAATTCTGAGCCAGAGAATATCGATCCGCTCACTCCTTTCCAATCGACCCATTAATAGTCGATCCTTTCATCTCTCCCTTGGGGTTGAGCGCTGTCCTCAAAATACATGAACACTCCATCCTTTTGGCGACATGGCTTCCGCTGACGGACAACCACGGCCGGCAGGACCTTCTTCCTCAGATTCAGTTTTCCCTACATCACGGTGGCCATGATCATGTCGCGCAAGCCGACGACAAATGGTTGAGACGCCTCTTGATCCCTTTTACCGATATAATGTAGAGGATTGATTCACTGGATGATGGATTGATGACTTCGGTGAGTTAAAGCCTTCAAGGTAGGCCTTATCAACGGGCCGGGCCTTACTCCATTTTTAAATAGTAGCGGGCCGGGCTTTATTGTAAATTGAATGATCCAAGCCCATCCATTTAATGCGGGCCTCGCGGGCTTTTTCGGGCCGGGCCGGGCTAAGCCTTGCGGGCTTTTTTGGGGCGGGCCTTGCGGGCTTTATTTACAAATAAATCTTTAAAGATAATATTTTTTATAAACTTATATTTATATATCATACACTCCAAAGAGCAACCTCTATCAACTTAAATAAAATGAAAAAACCGACCGTTGGATGAGATTATTATAATAAATTATGAACGTGGTAAAAAATTTAGCCAATTTCACCATATTTTCGAATCCGATCGAATTAGTCAACCGTCGTCACTTGTATGTTTTCTTGGTTGACCGATGGCATGACGAACGCGAAACATGCTTATTTTTTCACATCACGTCTGTAAATATTCCATCGATGGATGTGCGTAGACATAAGATAAAAATTTCAATTTTAATTACAAAGAAGTTTACCTATATCAATTTGCCTCCAAAAGTTGTATGACTTGTATATTGCATTTAAATTGTTGAGGTTCATTCTAAAGCAACCATGAAGTGGAAAATGAATTTAGAGAAATCAACCGCTCGATTGAGAGATTGTAATGTTTTATGGTGATTGTAAAAAATTCAGCTAATTTGATTCTCGTTTCGAATTCGATCAACTAGGTCAAATTTAGTTACTCTTATAAACCTATATTTATATATCATACACTCCAAAGAGCAACCTCTATAAATTCAAATAAAATGAAAAAACCGACCGGTGGATGTGATTATTATAATAAATTATGAGTGTGGTAAAAAATTTAGCCAATTTCACCATATTTTCGAATCCGATCGAATTGGTCAACCGTTGTCACTTGTATGTCTTCTTGGTTGACCGATGACATAACGACTGCAAAACGTGTTTATTTTTTCACATCACGTATGTAAATATTCAGTCAATGGATGTGTGTGGACATAACATAAAATTTTCAATTTTAATTACAAATACGTTGGCCTATACCAATTTGCCTCCTAAAGTTGTATGACTTATACATTGCATTTAAATTGTTGAGGTCCATTCTAAAGCAACCATGAAGTGGAAGATGAATTTGGAGAAACCAACCGCTTGATGGAGAGATTGTAATGTTTTATGGTGGTTGTGAAAAATCCAGCCAATTTAGTTCTCGTTTCGAATTCGATCAACTATGTCAAACTTAGTTACTCTTATAAACCTATATTTATATATCATACACTCCAAAGAGCAACCTCTATAAATTCAAATAAAATGAAAAAACCGACCGGTGGATGTGATTATTACAATAAATTATGAGTGTGGTAAAAAAATTAGCCAATTTCACCATATTTTCGAATTCGATCGAAGTGGTCAACCGTTGTCACTTGTATGTCTTCTTGGTTGACCGATGACATGACGACCACGAAACGTGCTTATTTTTTCACATCACGTATATAAATTTTCAGTCAATGGATGTGCATGGACATAAGATAAAAATTTCAATTTTAATTACAAATACGTTGGCCTATACCAATTTGCCTCCTAAAGTTGTATGACTTATACATTGCATTTAAATTGTTGAGGTCCATTCTAAAGCAACCATAAAGTGGAAGATAAATTTGAAGAAACCAACCGCTTGATGGAGAGATTGTAATGTTTTATGGTGGTTGTAAAAAATCCAGCCAATTTAGTTCTCGTTTCGAATTCGATCAACTAGGTCAAACTTAGTTACTCTTATAAACCTATATTTATATATCATACACTCCAAAGAGCAACCTCTATAAATTCAAATAAAATGAAAAAACCGACCGTTAGATGTGATTATTACAATAAATTACGAGTGTGGTAAAAAAATTAGTCAACTTCACCATATTTTCGATTCTGATCGAAGTGGTCAACCGTTGTCACTTGTTTTTTAGAATATATATGCACATGAGAACTTCCACACACACACACACACACACACACATATCTATATCTATATATATATAAACACACACACACATATCTATTATATATATATATATAAACACACACACACACACACATATCTATTTTACACATATATATATAAAAACACACACACACACACACACACACATATATATATATATATATATATATATATATATATATATATATATATAAACACACACACACATATCTATTATATATATATATAAACACACACACACATATCTATTATATATATATATAAACACACACACACATATCTATTATATATATATATATATAAACACACACACACACACACACACACACACACACACATATATATATATATATATAATAGTTTACGGGCTTTTACGGGCCGGGCTAGTGGGCTTTTACGGGCCGGGCCTAGCGGGCTTTTGGCGGGCCGGGCCGGGTTTTTGCGGGCTTTTTGGCGGGCCTCCATCGGCCCACCGAGGCGGGCTTTTGTGGGCTTTTTGACCGGCCGGGCCGGCGGGCCTCCATCGGCCCACTTGATCCGCGGGCTTTTTGATGAGGCCTACTTCAAGGAGAAGCGAAGAAGATGCAAGTGTGGGAGGCTTGAAGAGAGAGGAGAGGGATGAGAGAAAAAGAAACGAATATACTTAATTTTCAATGGGCATTGTCAGATTAAAGTACAACAACAAAATATTAAAAAATTTACTGACCACGATTATAAGCAATCGTGGGACAATGTCTCACCCACAATACTAGACAGATCAGACCAGGGTTGATTTGGTCATTTACCGTCCGATTGAAATCAGACGGTTGACAGCTCTCATCCCAGATCTCATCACTTAGCTGTCAACCGTCCGATTGAAATCAGACGGTAAGTGACCAAATTATCCCTGGTCAGTAGCTGACCAGGTGAACGGGATCCCAATACTAGATACCAACTACATCCCACTCCAAACAGTGAAAGCTCCAACAATTGTTTAATTTGTGGCAAAACAAACGTGGCCTTTGCTCATAATTGTTGTAGTGTGAGCGAGCGTGGCAAGACTAAGTTTTCCCCCTGACCTTGGCGAATGAGTAGTTGGCGGGTCCTTGAATTCCCAAACACTGGGATAATACTTTCTCAAGTATCTGCCATTGATGGGATTGCGATAAATATCGCCGTCTAAGTCCTTGAGATAAAAAGCCCCTTTTTCCAAGATCTTGTGAATAACATAAGGGGCTTCCCATCTTGGGTCCACTTGCCTTGTCCTTTAATCTTCTCACCTACTAGGAGGACAGTCTTCCAAACCAATTCACCCTCCTTGTAGCTGTGGCCACGTGTGCTCTTATCATTGGTCCGAGCCACTCTCCTTTTTTCCATGACTAAATTATCCAAGGCTTCTAAGCTCTTCTCGCTGAGATCTTCATGTTCCTGCCACATGGCCTGGACATAATCCTCGCCAAAGAGTTGGTCTTGTTCCTACACTCGCAGAGAATGGACGTTGATTTCCAGCGACAAAACAACATCATGGCCAAACATCAAAGCGTAGAGGGTTGTTGCAGTAGGATTGTGCTTAGATGTACGATAGGCCCAAAGTGTCTCGTAGAGTGTATTATGCCATTCACGAGTGTATTATGACAGTCTAAGCAACCCTTCAAGAATGTGATGCAGTCTTTCAGAATGCTTGGCCAGT
The DNA here is from genome assembly GCF_958449725.1 of Rosa rugosa. Taxonomy (NCBI): domain Eukaryota; kingdom Viridiplantae; phylum Streptophyta; class Magnoliopsida; order Rosales; family Rosaceae; genus Rosa; species Rosa rugosa. The sequence goes on from NC_084824.1 coordinate 55,613,056, forward strand.
AATAGCCATGTCGTCTGATCAACCAACGCATTTTGGGTCCGGCTTGATGAGCGCCGTAGACGCCGGCGTGGGCCTCTCTCATCAGGCGCTTCGCCTCTGTGCCATAGACACATTTAAAGTCTATGCCATCTTTGCCTCTCCTGCGCAGGTCATTGTTCCTCAGAAAGTAGTTAAGCGCTAGGTAGCGAATCTTCTTTTCAGTAGGTTGGTCTGGGTGTTTGAGGTATTCAATCAACGGAACACGCCAGTCCACATCAATAGGATCTAAGGTCGCCACGGTAGCCTCGTCTGGAGGGTAAGCTCTTGCCATCCAGGAAGGTAAGGTTCACCGTTCCACTTTTAGGATCCGCTCGCGAACCCCGTTCTTCAAGGTAATCCTTGTGGCGACCTAAGCGAGCTCATTAGCTGTAAGGTTGCGCTCTCGTGGGATGTGCTCAAGATCTACGTCATCAAATTGGAGAAGTAGTTCAGTTGCTCCGTTCAGGTAAGAGGCGAGCAGGAAGATAGTGCATTTGAACTTCTCCCGCAATTGATTGATGACGAGGAGGGATGTGCTCAAGATCCACATCCCACTGGGCGTGCCAAAATGTTTGGCTCCGGCCTAGTTTGGTTAGCAAACAGTCTCTTTTGTGATGCGCGAGCGTGCCAACACCGAGGGTGTAGTCGTCAGGGTGTCCCTTGACCTGACTTCTTCTCAAACTTTGTGGACGAGGAGAGCACCAATCTCGTCACAAGGTTCTTTTCTATGCCTTACGGATAAGAACTTTTGTTGTGATATCTTACATCACTGAGTCGATACTCCACGTTGTAGGTTGAGCAGAGCAATCATTGGAAAGTAGGAGAAAGCACGGGGTTTGCTAAAGCGTTACTTTAGCTTCGCTGGGTTGCTAGGGCGTTACCCTGGCTTCGCTGGTTCAACTGACGTTGAGGGTAGGTTGCTCCGGAGAGACTTTGGATAATCTGTGCGATTAGTTGATTGAGAGGTTGTCCACTGTTGACCCTTGAAACCTGGTATTTATACCTAAGGTTTCGATAGTTCCTTTCCATAGAAGGATTATTGATTGAAGATTCCTAATTGATCGCTGCTACTTGAATCCTATAAGGGCTCGTTTTCCTCATGGACTCTGGAATGGGCGAAACCGTAACCCAAAGCCTTATTTTTGGACCACAGGTATCGGCCCGCCACGCGCAATCCTCTTGAGGATATTGCCAAAAATACTTTTGGGCTCAAACACTAATGTCTCCAGTTGCATCAAAAAGTTCTGATCCATATCAAGAAATTTACCTACAACCGAAGCAACATTCGCAATGGTTGTCCTCTGCTCATATGCCGGTGGCATATTTGTAATACGAACCCAAAAGAATAAATCTTCCATCTTGACAGATTGCAGAGACGAAACTCCATCATATGGCTGCAGGACAACCAAAGCACGATTGAAGCTCCACGGGCCACCCATTAAAACCTTGTTTCTGTCCCCACGAAGATCAAATGTGTAATACCCCCGGAAATTCGTTATTAATTTCTAAATGTTTCCTGGAATTAATAAAGTGTTTGTTTGTATGAGTTCGTGGTTCGAGGGTGGAGTGAAATTGTTTTCGGACGGATAATTATTTGAAATGCACGTTTTAGAGGGGTTACGAAGTTTGACTTTTTATACGTTAGGATTATGTGGAAACTTACTTCACAGAAATTGTAGAGCGCGTCGATATGAGTTCGTGCATATGCGGAACGCGAAAATCGGAGTTCATATGAAGAAGTTATGGCTTTCGGAAAAGGTTTCCATTTTGGTTAAATAGGAAAAATCCGAAAAATATCAGAAAAATCAGATTTCCCAAAAAGGAAACCCGAAAATTCCAGATTTTTCTCCTCCTCGCTGCCTTGGCTTCCCGGCGTCGCCATGACTTCATCCGGCCACCTATGGCCATGAAATTATATCAATCTCTTCGCCTTGAAACCAGCTTTACAGTCATATATGCCTTGCATCCTATCATTCACCATAGACAACGAATCGAAGCAAAGAAGGTCAGACCACTTTTCCGGCATTTCTTCAAATTCCGGCCAACTCCGGCCAAATTAGGAGGGGAGACCAACTGGGCTTTGTTTGTCTTGCTATGCTCTACAAACTCACCATGTTTCACATCTCCATTCAACCCGAGAAAGACGAATTTCAGATTTGAGAGATTTTGGGCGATTTTGATATTGAGGTAAATTTCGACCTCTAGACTTGAAATCTGACTTTGGTATAGTTATGAAAGTTGTAATTGGAGTTGGGATGAAGAACTTTCATGTTGGAAGTTTTGTCAAATTTTGACTTTGATTTGGCGGCGGTGCCGCCACTGTTGTGGTGTTTTCCGGCCACTTCCGGCCACCACAGGAACAGTTTTCTGTTCCTCTTTTAATCTACACATCGATACGATCATTTCGATATATAGTTTGTAATTTTTGGAAATCGTATGAGCAAGTTATGAATTTTCAAAGTTTTAAGGTTTTCAGTTCGATCGGTTTTCGATCCGTGAGGAGTCGGCCGTCCAACCGACTTGTAACTTTGATACATTGATCGTAGAAGTATTCTGGAGACCTTGGGTGGTCTCGGATGAAGTTTCGCCTCGATTGGCGTTACTTGTGGATTTTTGGATTAATTCTAGGGTTTCGGGATTAATTGTTTTGGTAAATTGTATGCTGAATCGATGTTGTACTTACTTTAGGTGATTGGCAGCGTTTCCGGTAGTTTACGTAGTTTTTGTGAAGACGCAGCGGGAATTTAGAGGTGAGTAAATCTCACATGGTTCGTTTATGAACCGAGTCGCTTATTTTTCGGAATTGATTGATAAATTGTGAAATCGTTTTCGAAAATAAAGATTTGTTTTCAAATGATATGAACTTGATCGACTATAGTTCATAGGACTGCGGTTCACTGGTAAGAAAATGAATTTAAGTATAAAATGAATTTCTTGGTTTTAAAATGTGTGAAATACAGTCGGTATTAGTGGTCATTCCTGCGTGAATGACTACATATATATATATATATATTTACGTGGAATATATATATTGGATGGTGTGACATTGAGTGGAGGTAATGATTGAGAGTTGATTGAATTGTTATTTCGAGCATTTCTCTTACGAGCTTACAATTATCATGTAATTGTTGATTTTATTGTGTTGAAGAGTATTCGAGGGTTGGGGTAACATTTTGAGTCATATGGTATTCTTTGTAAATGTTTTTCTGATCTTCGGATCTGGTGTCACAGTGGTGACAGAGGCAATTGTTATCGTAAGGCTGAACCTCGGATGAGGTGACAGGTTACGATTCAGTTGAGGCAATGTTTTTCTGATCTACGGATCTGGTGTCACAATGGTGACAGAGGCAATTGATATCGTAAGGCTGAACCTCGGCCGAGGTGACAGGTTACGATTCAGTTAGTGCAAGGATGTCGTAAGGCTGAACCTCGATGGAGGTGACAGGTTACGATTCAGTTAGAGCTCTAGTCTGTCTGCCATTGTATATTCAGGGGAGTAACACGAGGGTTACATGAAGCCTTTGAATACATGTTTTTAATTGAGAGTGTCGTGTGGGTTCTTTCCTTTATCGTCCATTGAGGGACTTGTGTTTCTTATTGATATGGAATTGGTTTTGGATTGTGTGCTTCTCGATAATCTCCTGAACTAAACTATATGCAAGAGTTGCTATAATTTGAATTGTGTGACTTTGGTGATCTCCTGAACTAAATTTTCTATGCAGGGATTACTAATTTTTACCTAGTGTGATTGTTTGTTTGATTGTGTTTTGCGAAATTAAATGTTGTTGCCTTAATTTATCTCACGAGCTGAGAAATTATAAGCATGCGTGACGTGAGTCATTTTAATTGTGATTACTCATACGAGCTTCAAAAGCTTACCGGGTTGTTGTTTCAACCCGGTGCACTATTCCATGGTGTAGGGTTTATTGTGCAGGTCAGAGTAGCAGTCGTCGAAGCTGAGGTGTTGTTGCTGTCGTAGCTTGGACGTAGTAGGGTGCTTTGGTTTTAGTCTTCCGTTGTGTAGTGAGTGTGATGGGTGCGTTTACTTATTGAATTATTATTCAGTTTAATTTGTAAACTTTCGGTAGTGTAATATGTGACTCTAAAGAACGAGTCGGTATTGACACTGTGAGCATAATTTGTTTAGTTGCTTAGTTTAAATGAAATTTTTTCTAAGTGTCTTATTGTGATTGTTATTTTTTCGCATTTCGGATTCGAATATCTTTATTCGAAATTCGGGGCGTGACAAAATGAGAATAGAAAGCGATCAGGAGTGCGCTGTTGAACATTGATGCCCTTGTTCAAAACCCAAATCCAGCGGAAATGCCGTTTCAAGTCCATGGCAGTTGTTGGTTTTGGTGTCAGAGGTCTTGCCAGAAGATAGGACTGGGAGTTGCGTTGTGCTCCCTCATTGGTAGCAATAGCAAGTGAGGTAGCAAAGCTTTTGGTAACCGAATCAATGTTTGACATGACAAAGTTGGAGAGGAGATCTAGAAATTGTGATAAAGGAGCGAAAACTATGTGGGACGGGATCGGAAAACGATGGATGACAGCGACAAAAGGGGTCGGCATTAGGCTAGGGTTTTAGTGCGGCAAGAGAGGCCGCCTAGGGTTTCTGCTATGTATTCTTTGAGAGTGAGTGCTTACCTATTTTTATATTCTTGTTACATCAACAATAGAGAATTATAATGACAATTAGTCTTCCGTTGAACTCACGACCTCCCACTGAGGTCTCTATGTCGCTAGACTAAATGGTTCTAGGCATGAGTTTTCTATCTTTAACCCTGAATTTCTTCTAATGTTTTTCTATACGTTTTTTTACAGAGTAATTCATTGATTTTGTTTGTTCTAGGCACTTTTTTTGGGTTCCAAATTGTACGTTTTCTTCTTCATCTTTATTTTTTATTGTTTGTGGTCTCTCTTAGGGCGTTACTGTCTTTATAGCTCTTCTTTTGGGTTCCAATACATGTTTCTTCTTCATCTTTAATTTTTATTGTTTGGGCGTTATGCTCTTCATGTATTGTTTATTTGGCAGTGGTTTTGGCTAGTCGGTCACACCATTATCTCTACAATATTTAGTTCTAGCGAGTGATAGGCGGTTATTTTTTAATGTAATGGCTCCCCTAGCTTTGAGTTGTGTGGGTGTTTCAACATCCCCTAGCTAACTTTTTTAGCTTATTCGGTATATTTTTGTTTTCTCTCTTGAGAGATCATATTTTTATCTAAAACTCCCTATTTATTTGTACCTCATCCCCTTTTTAACTTTAATATATAGATGGTCATCAGAAAATTTATTTATGTGTGGTGCTCTGTCTAATCAATCGCACAAGGCTATACACTAGAAACTTATTTGTACCTCAAGCTGCAGCTGGAGTTGGAGGTCTATATGAGATCAATGGCAACGGATACTGACCTTGTGTGTGTTTTGAATCTTCTTGGGGCCCTTTGGAACAACTTGTACTATCGGTTAATTACTTAATTAGTAATTACTAACTATCTAGCTAGTTCAAACAATATAAAAGAATTAGAAATTTTCAGCTCGAGGTCAAGATGATGGAGTTCAGCAATTCAAGATGGATCATTCAAAATTTGAGATATTTAGATGATATCAGTCACAAAAGGTTATTATCATAGATAGTATTGAATTTATCTTTCATTTTATCGATAATACCTAATAATCAATTTTGATCACAACCAGTACCTGAACTCTTCGATTTCATTTTAAATAGTACCGACCACTAACTTCCGTTAATTTTCAATTAAATAGTACATAATAATCAATTTTCCATTAATTTGACAAAAATACCTCAGTTAAATAATTTTATCTATTTGAAAATTCTAAATAATATTTTGATCAATATATATGTTAATAAAACTAAAGTTCAATTAAAAGTAGAAACGAAAATAGAAAAATTGATCTGCGTTCATTTTGAATATGAATTTGTTCACGGTTTTTGCCTTGGATAAAATCTAAAACAGAAAAAATGCCTACCTTTCTACCTCTCGCGAGAGAGTTTTCTCGCCTTCCTCCTTCTTTGGCAGGCGGCGGCGTTGTACCTACGATCATGAAGGATGGGTTCTCCCTCCTTTGTGATCCACTCCTTGGTGGGGCCGGCTGGTTTCTCTGACGAAATTTCCTACCTGTAGGTGGTGGTGTATCTGTTCCCCTCCTCAAGCTTGAAGATGGTGGAGGTGATCTGGTGTTTGATCGGATATGGATTGGTGGAGGAAAACTCTAGGGGGGCCGGCTATCTGTGAAAGATCGTGATCGATGCCCAGCAATGTTTTAGCCTCTGAGTGCTCAAACAGTGCAGATCCTTGGAGCAAGTTGGAGGTTGTGGAGGCCAGAAATCATGGTGCTTTGGGACAGATTAGCAACAGCGGCTGGGTTAGTTCTGATTGCTGGCGGTCGGGCTTTGCAGTTGGTTTCTTCTAGCTCTAGTGGCAGATGTCGGGGTGTCTATAGCGGTGGCAGCGATTTCATTGGCGACGGCTGGAATTTCTTGAAACTTTGGTGGAATCCTTCCTTCATTGGGCTAGGGTTTCTATTAGGTTGTGTTGGATTGTGCTGGTGGCTTGGTTGTTTTGGTCTTTATTTCTTTTTTATTTAAAAGGAATATGACGATACTTCCTTCTTGTTGAAGGGTGGTATGACTGGTTTTATCTCTTTTTGAGAGAATAGGTCGCAAAAGATCTAGTAACTCTGTTGATCCAATTTATTCTTCTTCGGAGTATTAGGTTTTTTTGCTGAATAAAAGTGCATGGACTTTCCAAAAGGTGGGTGTACTAGGGCTATTGGGACTTTGTTCTAGTTCTAGAGTAGGTTTTTGTACTCTGTAAAGTGACTCTTTTTGACCACCCGAGAGGAGTGAGTCATTTTTGTATTGCTTGCTGAATTTCAATTCAAGGTCTGACCTCTTTCCCTCAAGAAAAGGTTTTTGTCTAGATCACTTTTTCTTTTTGAAAACCATTTACTTTCTTAATTCTTTTTTTTTCCTTATTATTCTATTTTAATTGAAAATAAAAGATTTTCTTTTTAATATTACTGAAAATGAATGATTTTACATTATCTTTCATAAATGAGTCACACGCAAGATACATGCCATTTTTAACAAAATATTAACGGAAGTTAGTGATTGGTACAATTTAAAGTGAAATCAAAGAGTTCATGTACTGGTTGTGATCAAAATTGAATCAGGTACCATCAATAAGATGAAGGATAAATCTAGGTACCATTTATGATAATAACTAATTATCACAAAAATATGAAAGTTGAACCTTAAACTTTGAAAGACACAGTCAACCCTAAGCTCTAAAGGACAACACTAGAACCTATTACTCCCACAAAATCTCTAGTCATTTGGTTTTAAACTAGTTTTAAGCATAAAAAATCAAAACTAAACTCAATCTTTAAGCATTTTTTAAACCGGCCAATGTTTAAGCATTTTTCTCAAGGTAATTATACAAATACTATGATCTATTCTCTATCTACCTCTTTGCTAGGGTTAGGGTTTGGGTCTTGTGGCAGATAGTTCTATGGCTGTTATAGCTTCAATTACTACGTGTTAATCAACTTCTAAACTCTCATTGAAAGATAGTTAGGAACCAGTTCATGGTCGGTCGTCTCAATATTTGCAGTGATCAATGCCGGCTTCTTAAGGAGCAATTCGGTCTATATGTGGCTCAACGACACGGTTGACGTGCAAGAACGAGGTGCTCGATTCTTGTTCACCTTTTTTAATGAGCGCGATATTTACAGAGTGAAGAAGCTAGGGAGGCCATGGTGCTTTCATCGCACCATGATTCTGCTGCATGATTATATAGAGTGGGGTTGTCGATTTCCGAGCAGTGCCTCTAGAAGTTGTTTGGATTAGGGTACTGTTATTGGGGGTGTCTCCGGCTTTTTTGACTGAGGACACGCTTCTCATCGGTGAGATTCATTGGTTGGTGACCAAAGACGGGGTGGCGCAGATGAGCATCCGGTTATCCATCATCATCTCGGTGCGTAATGATAGACAAGTTTGAGATCCCCCACAGAGCATCTGGAATTGCGGTGATTGATGTTGGTTGCAGGTCACCAAGATTTAATTTCAAAAAAAAAAAAAAAAAAAACGAGTATGGCATCAGGTTGACGCTGGCACCCAAGTCCATCAAAGCACGCTAAAAATAATGATCACCAATTGTGCAAGGGATTGTAAAGCTGCCTGGATCCTTCAACTTTGGAGGGAGTCTTCGTTGAACTACCGCACTGACCTCTTCTGACAACAACACTTCTCATGGTCTTCAAATTTTCTTTTATTAGTGCACAACTCCTTCAAAAATTTTGCATAGCTTGGATTTGTTTAATGGCATTAAGCAAAGGAATATTAATTTGCTCCTTGCAAAATATATAGTTCAATAATCTCAGCCAAGTGCCTATCTTTCTTTCGCTTCTGAAGCAACTCTTGATATGGAGGTTTATGAACAAATTGAGACTCTATAGTAGGCTTTAAAGTCGTTTCTGGACTACTAGAAGTCACTGGTTTCGAATCAGTTCTTTTTCGGGATTGCTGTTGCAATTTCAATACTCCTGCGGAGTCTTTCTCTGTTGATTCATTAATTTTTGGGATAGCAATAACCTCATCAATCCCCTATTGGAATTCTTCTTTTTGCTCTTCTTCTTGAATATCTTCTAGACTACAAAATTTATTATCAACTTCTTTTCCACTCCTCAGCGTGACTACAGCTTTCACAGGCTCATGTTTCTCAAATTGACCCCTTAGATTAGCAAGAGTTTGGCTACGAAACCGCCCCTGTTCTCTCTCATTCAATGCATTGACAATCTGACCAACTTGAATTTCTAGCTTAGAAATAATTTGAGATTGAACTTGCTGCTCTTTCTTGATCTCTTGAATAGCTTGAAGCATCTGAGCATTTGCCTTATGAAATTCCATCTGATTTTGTGCAAGTTGCGGCATAGTTCCTTCAAGAGATGGTTTGTTTTGTTCAATCGACCCTTGATAATTTTGCTGGGAGGATTCCTTGGCATTTGCACTTGAAAATTGTTGATGTAAGAGAAATTCGGATGTTATCTCCAACTTGGATTATAAGTATTTGGAAAAGGATCATTCACAGGCCTTCTATAGTTATTCACCATGTTGACGTGCTCGTCTTGGAAGAAATTTTCGGGATAAGCCTCTGTGGTATGTGCAATACTTGAACACAACGTACATGTCTCTATTACAGCCTGGTTTAACAGAGGAGTAAGGCTCTTCATTTGTCTCGCCAAGGTTGCCACTTGCTCTTCCAACCTAGTGTACATACCAGCACATACTTTAGACTGTCACAAGGTTTTCATACCAATACCAGACCCCGTAGGTCCACCCAAATGCCAGGTTCAGTGCCCGGATCAATACCCAGCCAGGGTGGTGTCCACAATGGACGGCACCTTGGGCGATTTAGAGCAACGCTCAGCCCTGCAGGGCTCTCCAAAGTATACATCAGAATTGCTTATCAGAACCTAGCAATAGGGGAACTGCATCCCAAATCGAAGATATGGAAAAACCCTTCCCTTGCTGAGAGTATATAAACAAAGCTTAACCACCTTCACAAGAGTAATAACTTCTTTCTCTTACCATTACTCTGTCAAATTACATACATAGCCTTACATACAGGGTCTCGGAACCATCTTCATATCCACCTGGGGGTATTGCATTCTATCAGGCTACACCGGAGAAACTAGCAGAAATATTGGCGCTGTCTGTGGGAATACGTGTAACACCACCCACTCAATACCATGGTTGAACAAGACGAGGCAGTGGAGATTGCTAGGAATGTTGCCCGGGAACTTATCTTCACACCCAGCACCTCCACTGCCGAGGTACCCAATGTTGGAATCGAGACTCACGGGTGGGGATCCATGAGCCCGGTGGAAGGCAGAAACTCAACACCGGCCCGAGATCCTCTCGGCCCGGTTTTAGAAATGGAGCCTATGCTAGCCGAGATTGAGGCTTTCCGAGAACAAAGTTGACTTGACCGGGAGCAACAACAGATTGATCGGGAGACGAGCCTCCTCTCGCAACAAAGGCCCGTGCACTAGACAAGACACACTAGCAGAATGAAGCCCTTACTCAAGCTCTTACCAAGGCGTCACAGCCTATCATACCGGAGACACATACCGGAGCTACTAGGGCGGGGCCATCCCAAGTAAATGCAATAGGCCTGCGAGTGATACATATGCCTATCGAGCTTCACCCGGAAAGCCTAAGAAAATTGCTACCACCTCCCCCACCCGGAGTGACGCAAGTCGAATCACCGGTAATCGGCCCCAACGCTGTACTCCTCATTCAAATGAGCCAGTCATTTGCAGCCCTCCAGGAAAAGGTTGAAGCGAGCGAGAACCAAGAAGCATGGCGCCCTCTAACCACCTTTGAGGACAGACCTGGACCCTTTACACCTGCGGTGCGGAACGCAGTCCGTTCTGATGCCACCAAATTGCTGAAAATGGATTACAAAGGGACCAGCGACCCATACTAACACTTGCAAGCCTTTCGCTCACAAATGAGCTTGAAGGGGTACTCGAATGAGGTCTGCTGCAACATGCATGTTTCAGGAGACACTCTCCGGGGAGGCTCTAAGTTGGTTCTACGAGCTGCTGGCCGGCTCGGTGGGATCTTTCAAAGAGCTTAAAGATAAATTTGTAGCTCGTTTCATTCTGCGTACTGAAGGGTTCCACACACCTACGAGGTTATTAAAGATACAGCAAGAAGAAAGTGAAACATTGAAATCTTTCGTCAACAGGTGGCAGTCAGCTACAGCTAAGTGTCGGGACCTCAACAAAGAGCTAGCAGAGATGGCGTTCAGGCAGAGCTGCAGGCCCGGGAGCTTCCTTTATGAGATCAATCATCATCCTCCTGCAAGCTACGATGAACTAATGGTCACTGCGATAAGACATGCCCAGACGGAGTTCGAAATATACGGCAACATCAGCTAGGCCAAGATTAAGGGGAGGAAGGAAACTGCACAAACCTCGACCCTGGTGGCTAGGGATGAGCCCAAGAAAAGACAGTGGAATCAAGACAGTAACAGATCACCTTATCCCGTGAGTAAACGAGGCAAAGAATCATCTAGTAGGGCCAGCGAGTACTCTAACAAGGTTTATCACTGGGAGGAGAGGTCACAGCAACAGTACCCAAAGGCCACACCCCCATTCAGGTATGAAGTCTTCACTATTCTGAATGCCTCATACGAGACTATCTGGAACAAGAACAAGGACGAGATACCCGGGCCTCCACCCCGAAAATTCCCAAAGAGTAAGCTCACTCAGCGGGATACATGCATGCAGTAGGAGTAGTGTACTCCTTTAATGCTTTTGTATCATCATCTGCCATTGGATCTTGAAATTTTTCTTGAGTTCTTACTTGTCTTAAAAGTTGTTTACTAGTTCGTTCAATCTCTGGATCGTAGACAATGAGACCTAAATTCTGAGATCGACAACCTTGCATAAACAAAATTCAAACCTGCAAGAAAAACAAACAAAAAGTAAGTAAAAGAAAAGGAAACAAAAAAACAAAAATTAAGTATGGCACAACTAACAAATCTAAGTCAATCCCCGACGATTGCGCCAAAAACTTGTTGTCAATTTTAATATAGTACTAGCAAGTGCATGAATCAATGTAGAATAGATGTGCAAATACGAGGTCGTTCCCTCAAGGACTGATTGAAACAATTTTGTTATGACAAATGTGCTATACTTAAGTAAGATAAATAAACTGAGTTTATGATGCGGATGAGTTTTAAACAGAATATTAAAGAAAGAAAAACTAAAATTAATGTGAATCCACTTCGTAAAATTTCTCAGAAAGCTAACATCCGTATCTTTCCAATGATATATGGCTCGTTTGCTAATTTCTTGTGAGAAGGTACAGTTTAATCGTCAAAGTTGATGCTCAGCAGAGACAATTCTGGAAGATCAGGATAGCAAGCACCCTTTCAATCATGCGTTCGACTTTAAGCTCCAAATCTTTCTTTTTTCCAATTCAACCTACAAAACGCAAACACAAAGTAAATGACTCAAAAATGACAAGAACTGAACCTAAAGTCCTACATTTAAGGGTATAGAAATGTATGAAATTATGAGTCTATCAAATTATCTTCACCCAGATTCGTCTTGAGGGAATTCCTTCTCACCTGAATTCCGCTCCTCACTCGGATTTCCCTCGAAGAGAATACTCTTCGCCCAGATTCACTTTGAGGAGATTTCTCCGCACCCATATTCACCTTGAGGAGTTCTCTTCTCACACAGATTTGCATTTAAGGAATTACTTCTCACCTAGATTTGCCTTGAGAGGATTTCTCCTCACTAAGATTCGCCTTGAGAGGATTTATCTTCACCCAAATCTGCCTTTAGAGGTTAGACTTCGAGATATTTTTCCCAAACAAGTTAATATGCCTCTTTATTAGGCCATATCCTAATTAGAAACCATTATTAAAATTTTACGCCCCCACATAACCTCCACATTCCATAGTGTATGTTTATCTGTGAATAATTTATTTTTTTCTTTCTATTTTTCTTTCCATCAGATTTTACAGATGGTTCTTCATTTTATCAGGATGTATCCTCAATATCTTATATATCGAGGATATTTTACGACACTAGAGAAATTTCACAAAAACTGTGGAAAATAAGATATTTTACTTATGATATATCGATATCTCGAAAAAAAGAGATATCGAGAGATATATCGGAAATATCACAAATATTTCAATCTTTAAATACACTGAATACTCTCTCACACAATATAAAATGAGGAAGGAATGAATGAGTTACGATATAGTGATGTAGGTAGACAAAAGTTAATTGCACGTACACACCGACCCACTGCTCAACAAATTGGCAACATTAATTAATTAGATCCACTTGCAATATGCATATATGGTGTGGTTGTTGCACCTCTACTATCATCTCTTAGGGACCAGAATTAATATGGCACATTGCTTTATAATAATGGTAATAATAATTATTAAGCTCCCAAATAATATATAACGATTTTCTTGAATAATATATTAGGGAAATTAAACAGGTCAGAATGAAGTAGGTAATGATAAAAAAACTCCACGATATTTCCAGAATTAATATGGCACCAATTGGTTTATAATAATGATAATAATAATTATTAAGCTCCCAAATAATATCTAACGATTTTCTTTGAATAATATATTAGGGAAAGAATAAAACAGGTCAGAATGGAGTAGTATTTCCAGAATTAATATGGCACCAATTGCTTTATAATAATGATAATAATAATTATATGCTCCCAAATAATATCTAACGATTTTCTTGAATAATATATTCGGAAAATTAAACAGGTTAGAATGAAGTAGGTAATGATAAAATATTTCCAGAATTAATATGGCACCAATTGCTTTATAATAATGGTAATAATAATTATTAAGCTCCCAAATAATATATAACGATTTTCTTGAATAATATATTAGGAAAATTAAACAGGTCAGAATGAAGTAGGTAATGATAAAAAAAACTCCACGATATTTCCAGAATTAATATGGCACCAATTGCTTTATAATAATGATAATAATAATTATTAAGCTCCCAAATAATATCTAACGATTTTCTTTGAATAATATATTAGGGAAAGAACAAAACAGGTCAGAATGGAGTAGTATTTCCAGAATTAATATGGCACCAATTGCTTTATAATAATGATAATAATAATTATTAAGCTCCCAAATATTATCTAACGATTTTCTTGAATAATATATATTAGGGAAATTAAACAGGTCAGAATGAAGTAGGTAATGATAAAAAAAACTCCACCATATTTCCAGAATTAATATGGCACCAATTGCTCTATAATAATGATAATAATAGTTATTAAGCTCCCAAATAATATCTAACAATTTTCTTTGAATAATATATTTGGGAGAGAATAAAACAGGTCAAAATGGAGTAGTATTTCTAGAATTAATATGGCACCAATTGCTTTATAATAATGATAATAATAATTATTAAGCTCCCAATAATATCTAACGATTTTCTTGAATAATATATTAGGAAAATTAAACAGGTCAGAATGAAGTAGGTAATGATAAAATATTTCCAAAATTAATATGGCACCAATTGCTTTATAATAATGATAATAATAATTATTAAGCTCCCAAATAATATCTATAGATTTTCTTTGAATAATATATTAGGGAAAGAATAAAACAGGTCAGAATGGAGTAGTATTTCCAGAATTAATATGGCACCAATTGCTTTATAATAATTATTAAGCTCCCAAATAATATATAACGATTTTCTTGAATAATATATTAGGAAAATTAAACAGGTCAGAATGAAGTAGGTAATGATAAAATATTTCCAGAATTAATATGGCACCAATTGCTTTATAATAATGATAATAATAATTATTAAGCTCCCAAATAATATCTAACGATTTTCTTTGAATAATATTGTAAGACCTCGGAAATTTGTTATTAATTCCTAAATGTTTCCTGGGATTAATAAGGTGTTCGTTTGTACGATTTCGTGGTTCGAGGGTGGAGTGGAATTATTTTCTGACGAATAATTATTCGAAGTGCACATTTTAGGGGGTTACGAAGTTTGACTTTTTATACGTTTAGATTATGTGAGAACTTCATTCCCGAAAGTTGTAGAGCTCGTCGATACGAGTTCGTGGACATGTGGAACGCGAAAATCGGAGTTCGTATGAAGAAGTTATGGCCATTGGAAAAAGTTTCCATTTTGGTTAAATAGGAAAAAAATCCGAAAATATCAGAAAATATCAACTTTCCATTTTCGGAAAGTTTTCTCTCTCCTCTCTCCCGACCTCAGTTCCGCCCAGCCAACTTCGGCGGCTTCGTTCTCCGCCGTCCGGCCACCATAGGCCGTGATTTTTGTCCCTATTTCTTCGCCTCACTCCCATCTAGCACCCTGTGAAGTTTCACTGTATGGGTAGACCTGTGCACGACGCTACAAGGCCGAGAAGTTGCACGGTGGAGCTGCAAATCTCCTCAAATCGCCGGCCTTGGTTCTCCCAGCTCCTGCCACTATAGCTCGAGTTCTTTGAGGGGTTTTCTAGCCCAGAGGAAGTAGAAGCTACACCCAAGAAGGCTTGCAGCGATTTGATCTGTGGTGATCGAATTTTGGAGTTTTTGAAACTAGGGTTTTTCGAATCCTTCGGCTTGCGCGGTAAAATTCTACTTTTTGGAACTCCTCAGGGGCATTATGAATGGCTAGTCATGCCTTTCATACTTAAGCAAGCTCCGTCCATTTTTCAAAGAAAGATGGATAATATCTTTAAGTGCTGCTCAGACTTCTGCATAGTTTATATAGATGACATTCTTGTCTTCTCAAAAACTATGAATGAACATATGAAGCACCTAGAACAGGTGTGCAAACTTATTGTCCAAAAGGGGATCATCCTTGGACAAAAGAAAATACACCTTATTAAAGGTGAAATAGATTTTCTAGGCATTCATGTTAAAGATGGAGAAATTCATCTTTAAAAGCATATAGTGAAGAAAATCCGCCAGTTTCATGCTAAATCTCTTATGAGATTTTTGGGAGTCATTAACTTTGCTAGAGATCTTATCCCTCAAGTCAGTGGACTCACTGCTCTTCTCTCACCAAAAACAAGTTCGAAGAGAAAATGGTCTTTCACAAAGGATGACAGTAATACTGTCAGAAAGATTAAAGAGTTAACAAAAGACCTGCCACCTTTACAGTTACCAGAATAGGGTGATTTGATCATTTTGCAGACTGATGCAAATGATTATTACTTGGTAGGAGTTGTTCTGGCAGCAACACCAGATACAAATCAAGAGAAAATTTGTAAATTGTTATATGAAAAATTTAATCCTGCATAGTTAAATTATTTAATAGGAGACAAGGAAGTCCTTGCTCTATTTAAAACTATTAAGGGTGCAAAAGCATTCTTAGGAACAAGTTTTTGGTCAGAACTAACATTAAAAGAGTTAAAAATTTCAAAAATTATAAACTAACTGATGCTGTTGATAGGGGAAGAGTTCTTAGATGGAAAATATTTTTAACTCAATATGAGTATGACGTTGAAATGGTTGCAGGTGACAAGAATTATTTGCCTGACGCGCTCACAAGAGAAATGGCCATGTTCAATAGAGATGAAAGACGCAATCCGCGAAGCAAAATACCAGAACTTGAAGAAAAAAGTATTTGGAAAAGATATAAGAGTGGTGACAAAACAATTGGACCCTTGCATGATGGACCAGGCTATCAGTACATAGTATCCTACAGCAAACCAGACACGAGTCAAGGTACTGAAAGGGTTAGATTGCCCAAACAAGATCCCAAAGAAAACAATTCAGCTTGGCAAGATGAAGTGCAGTCTGTTAAGTCCAATGATGAAGAAAAACTCTTAAATGAATTTCTGCTACATCTGAAAGGAGCAACCACAACTGATCGATCCCAAGAGAAAGGATCGGCTAGCCAGTCTCAAATGGCAGACGGTAAAGTCATATCAAGTCCGTTGATGGTTGATGGTTGCTGCTTTGCCAAAAAGCAGGCAAAACCCTTTTGGGTAAAATCAACCTATTCCATTGAGAAGAAATAGTGTTCATAATAAGCTGTTAAAGGTTTTTCAGAAACCTGTATTCATAATAGATAGAGTTTTAACCTTCAAACAGAAGCTTATTTTAGATAATATTCTCAGCGCTTTCTATGAAGATAATGAGAATCATATTCTTCAGTGTCTAGAAGCTTTAACAGAAGAATTGTATGAAATCCATACAAAAGAGAAAACTACTCCAGTTAAGAATCCCAACATTTTATATTTTGAAAATCCAAAAAGTGCTAAAGTCCCTGTTTTAGCATTAAAGGAGTTTGAGTGATTTCATTTCCATAATCTCATAGGAGGTTTCGGGTATAAACTCCCTTCAACGTTATTTGTGGTCCCTGGCCCTTATTATGGGAGATATCTAATAGATGTTTAAGCTTAGCATCCTCGGAAACACAAGCTATGGCTTGTAGCAGAAAATGGTTTTATTCATAATCTATGTATCATTTTTAGTTGACATTTAGGTGATTGATGTTGTTGCAGAAAAGAATTCAATGCTGGAAACGAATGCGGTAGCTGATTGATGTTTACGTCTTATTCTAGTTGCAGCAACAACAGCTAAATCTTATATTGTAGATAATAACAACTTTGTTTGACATCTAGGTGAGTTCTTGCAAAAGCCTGCCTACTCATCCTTTCCTTCTTAACCCTCTTTCTCAGCTCTATATAAATACAACCCATTGCTTCAGACTTTATATATTAACATTTTTGCATTACAACATAACACATTCCCCATCCTTCCTTTTTCCTCCCCACCTTGACCTTTTTTCGATATCAAAATGGTGACCGTTGACGAAGTCCGCAAGGCTCAACGGGCTGAGGGTCCGGCCACCGTCTTGGCCATCGGGACAGCCACTCCTCCCAATTGTGTCGACCAGAGCATATATCCCGACTACTATTTTCGTATAACCAAAAGTGAGCACAAGGTTGAGCTCAAGGAGAAATTCCAGCGCATGTGTAAGTAGTAGCTAGCCACGTACTGATTTCTCTTGTCCATTCTACTTTCCAAAGAAAACTTTTGTGCCATCAAATTGGAATTAGTCATATAAATAGATTACCCTAATGTATAATTTGGCATGCAATCCTTGCCATATATATGTGATTTTCAGGTGACAAGTCAATGATCAAGAAGCGTTACATGTATTTGACTGAAGAGATCTTGAAAGAGAATCCCAGTATGTGCGAGTACATGGCACCTTCACTTGATGCAAGACAAGATATGCTGATTGCTGAAATTCCAAAGTTGGGCAAAGAGGCTGCCACCAAGGCCATTAAGGAATGGGGTCAGCCCAAGTCTAAAATCACCCACTTGGTCTTTTGTACCACCAGTGGTGTTGACATGCCCGGGGCCGATTACCAGCTCACCAAGCTTTTAGGCCTCCACCCGTCCGTCAAGCGCCTCATGATGTACCAACAAGGTTGTTTCGCCGGCGGCACCGTGCTCCGGTTGGCCAAGGACTTGGCTGAGAACAATCGGGGAGCACGTGTTCTCGTTGTTTGCTCCGAGATCACTGTCGTCACTTTCCGTGGGCCTAGCGACACCCATCTCGATAGTCTTGTGGGCCAAGCCTTGTTCGGTGACGGTGCTGCGGCCATTATTGTTGGGGCTGACCCGCTGCCTGAGATTGAGAAGCCCTTGTTTGAGGTTGTCTCGGCAGCTCAAACTATCCTTCCTGATAGTGATGGGGCCATTGAAGGGCATCTTCGTGAAGTTGGGCTCACATTTCACCTCCTCGAAAATGTTCCCATGCTAATTTCGAAGAACATCGAAAAGAGCCTCAACGAGGCCTTCAAGCCTTTGAACATCACGGACTGGAACTCACTTTTCTGGATTGCACACCCGGGTGGCCCTGCAATTCTGGACCAAGTAGAGGCGAAATTGGCCTTGAAGCCCGAAAAGTTAGAAGCCACAAGGCACATATTGTCCGAATACGGCAACATGTCCAGTGCTTGTGTGTTTTTTATTTTGGACGAGGTGAGGAGGAAGTCTGTAGCAAATGGGCACAAGACCACTGGAGAGGGCCTGGAGTGGGGAGTTCTATTTGGGTTTGGGCCTGGGCTCACCGTCGAGACCGTCGTGCTTCACAGTGTTGGTGTCACTGCTTGAACTTGAAGTTCTGGGCTGATCCATTTCATATGCTCCCTATTCTATTATGAATGATTTGCATGATTAGTTTATAGCTAGTTTTGGTTTTGGTCATGGTAATTTATTTTTTTAAAGGTGTGTGTGGGCATCATGGGAAAAGCTTAATTGTTGCTGTGTTTACTTTCATGTTGACAAAGTGTAGCCACTTATATAAAATAATGCAATAATATAAGCTTCCATTTCATGTGACATATTACTATTTTTTCTTTCCTTTTGTTTGATAGAATAAATACAATGGTAAGGAATTGACCAGGTCAGTTAGTTTACCAGACAAAGGCTTTTTAGCTAGCCTTCATCATATCATGCTCATTCAACTTGTCATTCCCATCCTCTACATCCTGAGAGGACTTGTGCTTCCTGACTCTCATAATGTCATCTAAGCTGGAGGGATATTCCTTTTCAGTCTCATAATTAATTGCTAAACCAAATATGTATATTCTTTCACACCAAAATCAAACCCAATGGTTCAAAAATTGGGTTGTTGTAAAGAAATGACCTCACAACCGGGAGGAAATCACATGTCCCCAATAACCCTATCCCAACCTTGTCACTACTCCTATATCGTGACACATGTCCATCAACTTAACAGAGATTAACACCGTTAAGTCTATTACTTTTCAGCTTTTTTCTTAATAAAATACATAAAACTCATTGATTATTGTTTGACTCTAACTCTTCCTCTTCCCTATCCATCCGTATTCTTCTTCTTTTCTTCTCTCTACACCTGTGCAACAAACTCAACACCCTTTGTTCCATCACTCCAACAACCTTGCTGTGGATTTTAAGTTTTAATCCAGTTGGAAACCCATCCCAATTTGTGTTCATCGTCTCTTAAGGAGGAAATTGATTGCGATGGGAGGAAACTGATAAAGTGATTTAAGGCGACGAAGAGGAGGATGCACTACAGAGATGCGCTGTGGCAAACAAGAAGAATATAGAATTTTGGTTGGCTAGTGTCTGCAAAGGAGGCATTTATTCAAATGTCAGGAGTTTTTAAAGATGAATAATTACATACTGAAATAGCCAAAATGATTTGAAGAAGAGCCAAAACCTGATTTCTTTTGTAATCTCTGAATTCGATTTACTAGAAATATATTTTTGGCTATTCCATTCGGAAGACCCACCATCCTGATCCACACCATCAGTCAATGCAGCAACCACCGAAACCACCATAGCCACCGTAACTCCACAACTAAAACCTTAACCAAGAAAAGCTCTGCAAAGCCAACTCCAGCCTCTTCATCCCGGGCCATGAAGAAGAGGATGATGAAGAAGAAGAAAACAACGTCGCTGAAGAAGGCTCTCTGGCCAGAATGGCTTGATGGCTAGATCTGGGCTTTGAATCAATAGAAAGAAAGAGAAAAAGAGAAAAATATTATTTAAAATTTTTTTACTTATTTTTTAGTGAGAGTTAACAGAGTTAGTATGGTGTTAGGTTAGTGATGACGTGTCAAATTTTTATTCATGAGACAGAGTTGGGATAGGGTTATTGGGGACAGGTGATTTCATCCCCTCATAACCTTGAAAGTCCGACCCCAAAGGCTTTGATTTCATTAATTTGGAAAGGGATATCTTCACATATGGTGTATGAAATATAGATGATTCTACACTTTGGTGTATGAACTTTGGAAACTATCAGAATGGTGTATCAAGTTTGCTCCACTCTTTCATTTTGGTGGTGTACGCCATTAAATTTTCCGTTATCTTTACAAAAAAAAAAAAAAAAACTGACAAAGCCCATATTTCTGAGTTTTTTTTTTTTTTTTTGTAAAGATAACGGAAAATTTAACGGCGTACACCAAAATGAAAGATTAGAGCAAACTTGATACACCATTCTGATAGTTATGAAAGTTGGTAAACCAAAGTGTAGAAATGCCTAAAGTTGATGCATGGTTTGTGATGTTTTCCCATTGGAAAATGTGTTGTGGTACAAGTAAAGGTCACTTCAAGTCAAAAAGATTTTTATATAAATACACAAAACAACCCAGAGATCCATCATATCCAAAATCAAATTAGAATAAAAAAAAAAAATTAGAATAAATGTTCAATCAATCTATCTATTAGGACTAAATTCAATTTACTTCCTCAAATTTTGGGTCGAAAATTAATTTGGTCCATGATCTTTTTTTTTAATCACGATTGTCCATGCACTTCTAATTTCTATCACCTGCGTCCAAATTTCAAATTTGGTTCCATTCATGACGTCATTTGCAGTGTTGGAGCTGACAACATGGCCCACAAGAAGGGCAAAATGGACATTTTTAAATAAAAAGATTAAAAAAAACTTGCAGGAAAATAAACTTACACCTCTCTCTCTCTGTCTCAACAAAAAAGCCCAACCCTGAAAGCTCCCTAGCAAAGATTAGAGTAGACATGGGAGATTGGCGGCGGTGGTGGAGAATTGCCGAAGCTTTGGTTAGATACTGGAGGACCCAGCAACGACTCCTCGCTTTTCAATCTACCATCTCAACTCTCGCCATGTGGTCGCGGTGGTGGAGGCCGAATTTCTCACAGTTTCTCTTCCACCACCACCTCCAACACCAGTCCACACTCAGCACGCCCCGACACAATTCCAAAGCTGATACTAGCATAAGAGCCGTTGAAAATAGCACAATCTTCACCACAATTGCCAAACTCTTCCAATTCCTCCAGTCATCAGTAGCCCTATCTAAACCCACCTCCGAAACAGAGCTGCAAAACCCCAAAATCCCAGTCCACACTCGACAAACAGCCCAACAAAATAAGGCGAAGAGTACTCCATTTTGAGCCCAATCATCTCAAATCCTCCAACCATTAAGAACAAGAACAGCCCAGCAACAAGAATAACCAACAAAAACACAAACTGGGAAGCAAGAAGAGTACCTAATACTGGCCAGAACGAAACCTTGACAGATTGGACAGCCGATATGAACTTGACCGTTGAGAGAGAGAAGAAGGTTTTAGGGAAATGTGAAGCAATTTTGCTTCTGGGATTCTGTATGTGAGTGAGAGAGAGTTTGAGGAGAGAGGAAGTAAATCTGAAATTCTCTCTCTCCTCCACACCATCGTGCTCCCCAGTCTCCAATGAGTCAAACCCAACCTACACTTTGTCTAACGACGCCTGGAAGCGATCTCACGCGCCAACACTTTTGATACCTAGAATTGATTTGGACACCCACCGGCTCCGTTACCCTTAGATGGTCAGCCAACAACTTAACCCGCCTTTCCAACGACCTCATAAAATGAAGCAGAAGAAGCAAAATGATTTTTTTTTTTTTTGGGTGAGCAGAAAAAGCACGAAGTATAGGCAAACTGGGTGTAGTAGAAGAAGAACGACGCATAGGGTTCTTTATTTATTTATTTTTTTGTGAATTTAGCCCAAAGGTTATTTTGAGAATTTACCCTTCTTGGAGGGTCAAAGGTTGAAATGTGAGGCCATGCTGTCGGCTCCATGCCAACTCAGCAAATGAACTCATGATTGGAGCCAAATTTGAAATTTAGACGCGGGTGGTGGAAATTAGAAGTGCACGGATCATCGTGATTAAAAAAAAAAATCAGGGACCAAACTGATTTTCGACCCAAAGTTTGAGAAAGTAAACTGAATTTAGTCCTATATAATAAGATCTCCGTAACCCAAAAAAAGGAGGCATAACATCTGAGATATAAGAGTGTATTTACTAGTTTACATCATTTGTCTTACTAGACTTTCTGTTGCAAAGTATTAATGAAGTCACCTTTCATTGCAGTACTATCAACCTAGTACTCTTAGTTTCTACATGAGAAGGTGTGAAAATATATTCCCACTTTTTCAATAGGGGTATATATGTATTTGGATTATTTGTTCCTCTTATTGAAGCAACTCTAAATTTTTAGAATCAAAAGTGCTTTTTTATTTCTTGCCTTCATTTATGGGATGGACACGATATTTACTAACTACAGACTATCAATTGTGTTTGAACCATAAATCCATTATCTCCATTTACTATTTCCACTATCTCCATTTAGTGCTCCACTACCTCCACTTAGTGCTCCACTACCTCCACTTAGTGCTCCACCTCCATTTAGTGCTCCACTACCTCCACCTAGTGCTCCACTACCATTTAGTGCTCCACTATCTCCATTTAGTGCTCCATTATCTCCATTAGTGCTCCATTATCATGATTTGTTTAAGGCCAACCACTTTGGCATGGTAGCCTATATATAGAGGCTAAAATGAAACAACATAACACACAATTCATCAACAACAATCTCTAAGATTATCCAAGCCTCTCCAGAGCAACCCCTCTCCTTCTCTTACCGGTGACCACACTCCAGTCCCAGAATCCTCAGGAGCCGACTGTCAGTGCCACCAAACCTTCTGTCAACGTGCTTCGGTCCTAGTCTCCTCGGGAGCCGACTGTAGTACCCGACCACAACGGTTATGGAACCAGCCAAGCTAAAGTCACGCTTTAGCAAGTTCTCCCCACTTCCCGGTGATTTCGCTCTGCTCAATCTACAATATTGAGTATCGATTGTGTGACAAGAAGAAACTGCAGCAAAGTCCTCACCACGAGGCACAAAGAATCCTGTTACGAGGTTGGTGCTCTCCTCGTCCTCAATCGCTGAACAGAAGTCAGGTCAAGGGACACCCTCGACGACCGCACCCGAACGGTGCTGGCACGCCCACGCAAGAAAAGAGACTGTTGACCAGCTGCGCAAAATTGGAGCCAAACATTTTGGCACGCCCAGTGGGACCTACTGCATAGCGTTTCTTCGCAGCCATTAGTTGAGGGCAGAGTATTTGACAGAGACTCTTAAGGTTAAGGGCGGCTTTTATTAACACTTGTTGAACTGTCTTCACACTTATGACCTTTCTCATCTTAGTAAGTATAGCCTATGTGAAATGGTGTCTAGAAAGGGGACAACGTTCATGACAGGTTATTGAATCCAGAAGTGCGTGCAAATGGGTCTAAACCACTATGTGGGAGTAGCTCATGCCAAAATGGATTCTGCCTCTCTTGTTCGCCCTCCCCCACCTGGCCATTTCAGTATGGTTGCCCAAAGGATTTGAAAGAAAATTTGTGTCTAGGCGACTATACTTGGGCCGCATGTCTAAACCTTGATTCACAAGGTCTTATTGAATTCAGCTACTTATTCAATTCAGACTTCCAGAAGCCATTAGAAGTCAAGCGCAAACCCATACCAAAAGGTTTACGCTAATTGTCCAAAACACAAGACCTCCAGTTACAAACCGCACTCGCGTGCGGATTGTCGTGGTCTTTCTGACGAACAGGTAATCCAAAGATTTTCTCTCCATTCGCCATCGACCGAGATGTCAACTGAGCAAGGAAAAAATCAACGGCCCGAGGGCGAGAAAGTTCCCACCACCCAACCTAATGAGGCCGGAGGAGCGTCTGATACCACCAAAACGGTTGAAGACGAGGTGAGAACAGTTGACTTTGTGCCCATTCTCGTCCCAGAGAATGTGAGCATTGAGGAGCGGCTTGCTATCTTTCAACAGAATACTGCTGCATACAATGAAAAGATGAAAAAAGCTTTCGCAGAAGATCATCGGAGGCTTGATGAGCTTTCGATTTCGGTTCAAAAGCTCGATGTAATGTCGCGGCAAATACAGGGACATTTGGAAAATATCCACACGCAAAACGAAGAGTACCACAAGGAGCTCGTGGATATGATGAACGGTCAGGCTGCCCAGAGCAAACGCATCTCTGCTGACATCGCGAGCCAAGCGAAGCATACTGCATCAGAATTGGCAGTTATTCGCAATGAGGGGTCCAACCTTGCGACCCAAGTTGCCATGCAAAAGGCTGAATTGGACCAGGCTAAAGAGGTTCTGAATAAAGCTCTGGGAGATCCTAATGCCATCCTTGGTTCGCTTGGTCAACCCTCAGGGTTTGGCAAGTACATACCGCCAAATGCTCGAGAAAAAGCTAGCGGTAGCAACGCGGTTACCCCCGGGTCAGCTACAAATGCCGCGTCAACCAGGGGCGCGGCAAATACTCTGATAAGTGGTGGAAAGGATAAGCTCGCATAGTCAGTGATGCAAGGGAGTGGGACTTTAAAGATCAGTGAAGGGACCTCCCTCGAGCCTGTCATAGCTGCCCAATATGACAGCGACGGACATGAATACGTGTACCAAGATCAGCCTCCAGCGAGCCATTATGGTATCGACCAGGTTGGAAGTCCAGCGAAGGTCACCGCAGCCACAAAGGGTCAGCCAGCAGCGGGTTTTACGTCGCAGACGTCAATCCAACCCAAAATAACCCATGGAGGCGGCGTATCTTTGGTTAACCAGGCGCCACCGCTGATACAGGCGTCACCTCTCAGGTCAATGCAACCTTTGACCCGGTCAGCTGGCGAAACAGAAGTTTATGCTCCTCCTCCTCCCGATATGGGGTTCATAAGAAGAGAGGAAGTAGAAGAGATGATCAGGGCCGCGAACTAGAGGCCTAACCTGGAGGAGGCCTACCAGGGGCCCTTCCCACCGCATATTACACAGACACCTTATCCTAGGGGATATAAGAACATTACGTTCTCTACTTTCTCGGGAGAGGAAGTCGAAAGTGCCGCGGCCCATTTGGTCAGGTTTCGAGTACAGTGCGGCCAGTACCAGAACGATGACAATCTGAAGTGTAACATCTTCGCTACTTCTTTGTCGGGGTCTGCCTTCACCTGGTTTACTAAGCTACAACCGGGATCAGTTGCGAGTTGGCCCGCGATAGAGAAGCTGTTCAAGGAAACCTTCGGGACTATCGAGTCGGAAGTAGATCTGGCTTCACTCACTCAGATGGCTCAGTAGCCAACCGAATCCGCTGTCACTCAGCGCTTTCAGATCCAGAAAGAAAAGTTGAACGTGATTCTGCTGGAGAAAGAACTGGTGAAGTTGGCAATCAAAGGCTTAGAGCCCCGCCAACGCAAAAAACAACATGGAAGCATGTTCAATTCCATGGGGGAACTGATCACAGAAGTAGGAAGTTTCGAGCACTTGCTCAGGGAGATGGACGCTATGAAGAACGCCTCGAAGGGGACATACATCCCAGGGAAACGCCGAACAGTGGCTGCGCTCAGCCATCAATCCAGTTCCTTTGATCCTTACTACAAGAGTGAGGAATCTAGTACAGCAGAGACTGACGAGTCTGAAGAAGACGAGATAGCTGCGCTGGAACTCACCGGGAAAAAGGCTTCAACGCTAAAGCAACTGAAGTTGTGCAAAGAGCCGGTGAAGCTCAAGTCGGTGGTTTTCACCAAACCAGAGTTCGCAAGTTATACTTACGACGCAAACAAAGCACATGAAATCTTGGATGAAATGATCGCCGCGAAGATAGTGAAAACCGACTTCGGCCCATTTCCCAAACCAGAACAGCTAAGGGGGAAGAAATACTGTAAACTTCATAATATGTGGAATCATAATACAACCGATTGTGTTAAGCTGAAGGATCAAATCCAAATCTGGTTAAATAACGGTAGTTTGCAAGTAGAAGCGCCGACAACAGCAGCAGCGTTGGTGGACCTAGACCCCTTCCCAGATATCGGCATCAACATGGTGAACGTGGCATGGGGTGAAAAAGATCAGCAGAATTAAAGTCCAGACCACGCAGCTAAGGATTTGAAAAGGGCTGGAGACAAAGCCGTGAAGCGGGAATCCAAGACTCGTTTACCCATCGTCCTATGCTCGCGGTGCAAGGAAGAATGTGACACTCAAGCGCTGCATGAGGAAACATCCCAGACTGTCCACTTTGGATCTCTGCCGCCAATAAGGTTAGTATCATCTTCTAGAAACTTCCAACCATGCAGCCCAAGAGTGCACAGTGGTTCAGAAACTCCTTCTCCAAGGGACTCAAACTTATTCAAAAAGTTGAAAACCGCGAGGGAAGAAGGGCAGACGGATAAGCGGCAAGGGGTTTTAACCAGACCTTACATTCCGCCAGTGTTGACGTCCTCCATCAAAGAAGGGAGATGGTATACACAGAAGAAGGGCAAGGCGGTGGAGATGAGCTCTTCAAGGAAGAGAAAACTCCAGCTGAGGTCACTACTACAAAAACCACATATAAGGACACTCAATAAGGACACATTTTTGTCAACGTGTCCTAATAAGCTTATGAGAACGACAAGAAAAAAACAGGAGCAAACTTCTCCAAACTTCTGCTGCCCCGCCAAAATTTTTTTGCCAAAAGTTAAATTTCCCACTTTTTTTCCCACACCAATTCGCACTCTAGGTTGGCCGATAAAATTGCCTCTATTATTTTAGTTGACCCCCCTCTCTCGTCTGCATCTCTTCCTCGTCGAAGAAACCAAATTCGAGCTCAGATTCTTTTGCTCTGAGCAAACCAAATTCACTCACCACGGATGGGTAATTCTCCCTCCTTCTCGATCTGTCTATGGCTTTTTCTTCTTCTCGTCAAATCTGTATGCTTTGGTTCTGGGTAACAGTTGTGGGTACTGGTTCATGATTCTTCGTCGGGTTCCTTTCACCAGGATGTACGAGCTCTCTCCGTTGCCTCTAACGAGGATCAATCTAAGAGCATTGACTGGCGGTGGCTTTGTTCTCTGTCTAGATCTGAATCAGATGGTAAGCTGGAGGTTCATTCAGAGTCCTTAATTGTGTGCGTTTCAAATATAATTGATTTTTTTATGTTAAAACCTAATGAGATTCTTTTCTTGTGTCAATTTTTGAAAGTAGTGTATCTTGATACATTGGCAGCACTTGCAATTCTGAGCCAGAGAATATCGATCCCCTCACTCCTTTCCAATCGACCCATTAATAGTCGATCCTTTCATCTCTCCCTTGGGGTTGAG
The DNA here is from genome assembly GCF_958449725.1 of Rosa rugosa. Classification (NCBI taxonomy): domain Eukaryota; kingdom Viridiplantae; phylum Streptophyta; class Magnoliopsida; order Rosales; family Rosaceae; genus Rosa; species Rosa rugosa. The sequence goes on from NC_084824.1 coordinate 55,640,590, forward strand.
CGCTGTCCTCAAAATACATGAACACTCCATCCTTTTGGCGACATGGCTTCCGCTGACGGGCAACCACGGCCGGCAGGACCTTCTTCCTCAGATTCAGTTTTCCATACATCACGGTGGCCATGATCATGTCGCGCAAGCCGACGACAAATGGTTGAGACGCCTCTTGATCCCTTTTACAGATATAATGTAGAGGATTGATTCACTTGATGATGGATTGATGACTTCAGTGAGTTAAAGCCTTCAAGGAGAAGCGAAGAAGATGCAAGTGTGGGAGGCTTGAAGAGAGAGGAGAGGGATGAGAGAAAATGAAACGAATATACTTAATTTTCAATGGGCATTGTCAGATTAAAGTACAACAACAAAATATTAAAAAATTTACTGACCACGATTATAAGCAATCCTGGGACAATGTCTCACCCACAATACTAGACAGATCTGATCACCTGGTCAGCTACTGACCAGGGTTGATTTGGTCATTTACCGTCCGATTGAAATCAGACGGTTGACAGCTCTCATCCCAAATCTCATCACTTAGCTGTCAACCGTCCGATTGAAATCAGACGGTAAGTGACCAAATTATCCCTGGTCAGTAGCTGACCAGGTGAACGGGATCCCAATACTAGATACCAACTACATCCCACTCCAAACAGTGAAAGCTCCAACAATTGTTTAATCCGTGGCAAAACAAACGTGGCCTTTGCTCATAATTGTTGTAGTGTGAGCGAGCGTGGCAAGACTAAGTTTGCCCCCTGACCTTGGCGAAGGAGTAGTTGGCGGGTCCTTGAATTCCCAAACACTGGGATAATACTTTTTCAAGTATCTGCCATTGATGGGATTGCGATAAATATCGCCGTCTAAGTCCTTGAGATAAAAAGCCCCTTTTTCCAAGATCTTGTGAATAACATAAGGGGCTTCCCATCTTGGGTCCACTTGCCTCGTCCTTTAATCTTCTCACCTACTAGGAGGACAGTCTTCCAAACCAATTCACCATCCTTGTAGCTGTGGCCACGTGTGCTCTTATCATTGGTCCGAGCCACTCTCCTTTTTTCCATGACTAAATTATCCAAGGCTTCTAAGCTCTTCTCGCTGAGATCTTCATGTTCCTGCCACATGGCCTGGACATAATCCTCGCCAATGAGTTGGTGTTGTTCCTACACTCACAGAGAATGATTTCCAGCGACAAAACAACATCATGGCCAAACATCAAAGCGTAGAGGGTTGTTGCAGCATGATTGTGCTTAGATGTACGATAGGCCCAAAGTGTCTCGTAGAGTGTATTATGCCATTCACGAGGGTTTTTTTCAAGCATCTTCTTTAGGAGAGTGATAATAACCTTATTGCTGGCCTCAGGTTGGCCGTTAGACTGAGCATAGTAGGGGTAGAATGTATGAACTGGATACCCAGATCGTTCAAGAGTTTTTTTTAACCTTATTGCTACCGCTGAACTTTTACTAACGCTGGTCCGATGGGCGGACCGATACTTGTGATGTTCTCAAAGCTTCCGCTACCTGTCAAGTAAAATACAGAGGGCGTCAGAGGGAGACCGCGCTGGGCGGTCTTCAACTCTCCGATGCCTAAGTTAGTCAATGTATTTATGTTGACAAAGTAACAGTAGGTAAGTATTAAATGCGTAATTAATGAGGAGAGAGGAGAGAACCTTTTATAGGTGAGGAGAAGGCTGATCTTCTCCTTGTTTTCGATGTGGGACTGATGTGCTTCAGTTCTCAGCTTTAGGAGCTTCTGATGCTATCTTGACACGGCGCGTGGCGGCGCGTCGACAATGATCTGGGGGTGATCCGAAGCTCAGGCGGTAGCTCGCCTGGCGGTGTATCTGTAGGCTATTCCTTTGGCGGGAATAAGTACCTCTGGCGGTACAATGAGCGTAGCCCATTATAGCTAATTATGCTTGTCAATGTATATGTATGTACAAGTCCCCCAAGTCCCCAGTCAAGGAGGGCAATCTTGGTTGGGGAGTTGTTCGGCGGTTTTAAGCGTTATCTTCCGCTAGACTTGCAACAGCATAATTAGCGTCAGTGCGTTGTCAACCATGGATTTACTGAGCAAACGCTTTATACCCTTTCGGGTGGGCCCCTGCTAGGCCCCCCAGGGAGTCCCCCACTCCCCGGCTAAGATAGACCTCCGGATGGTCGGTAAATTGTTTGTTGAGGGAGCTGCACGGAGCAGAGGGTGTTGGGTAGCGAGCCCAATCTTAGTACCCAGTGACGGGGGTCAACGTACCTGATCAGGGCCGTCGTAGACTGTTGACAAGTCCCCGTGTCCCGTAGGGACGGTCTGACCGTAACGCCGCGTGGCGGTCGTTGTCAGAGTGAGGCGTGGCCTCGGGATCCGCCGTTGGCGGATATCCCCCCGCTGGTTATAGCAGGAAGCAGCGTCCAGTAGACGTGCTTGGCGGTATTTCAACCCGGTGCACTATTTCATGGTGTAGGGTTTATTGTGCAGGTCAGAGTAGCAGTCGTCGAAGCTGAGGTGTTGTTGCTGTCGTAGCTTGGACGTAGTAGGGTGCTTTGGTTTTAGTCTTCCGTTGTGTAGTGAGTGTGATGGGTGCGTTTACTTATTGAATTGTTATTCAGTTTAATTTGTAAACTTTCGGTAGTGTAATATGTGACTCTAAAGAACGAGTCGGTATTGACACTGTGAGCATAATTTGTTTAGTTGCTTAGTTTAAATGAAATTTTTTCTAAGTGTCTTATTGTGATTGTTATTTTTTCGCGTTTCGGATTCGAATATCTTTATTCGAAATTCAGGGCGTGACAAAATGAGAATAGAAAGCGATCAGGAGTGCGCTGTTGAACATTGATGCCCTTGTTCAAAACCCAAATCCAGCGGAAATGCCGTTTCAAGTCCATGGCAGTTGTTGGTTTTGGTGTCAGAGGTCTTGCCAGAAGATAGGACTGGGAGTTGCGTTGTGCTCCCTCATTGGTAGCAATAGCAAGTGAGGTAGCAAAGCTTTTGGTAACCGAATCAATGTTTGACATGACAAAGTTGGAGAGGAGATCTAGAAATTGTGATAAAGGAGCGAAAACTATGTGGGACGGGATCGGAAAACGATGGATGACAGCGACAAAAGGGGTCGGCATTAGGCTAGGGTTTTAGTGCGGCAAGAGAGGCCGCCTAGGGTTTCTGCTATGTATTCTTTGCGAGTGAGTGCTTACCTATTTTTATATTCTTGTTACATCAACAATAGAGAATTATAATGACAATTAGTCTTCCGTTGAACTCACGACCTCCCACTGAGGTCTCTATGTCGCTAGACTAAATGGTTCTAGGCATGAGTTTTCTATCTTTAACCCTGAATTTCTTCTAATGTTTTTCTATACGTTTTTTTACAGAGTAATTCATTGATTTTGTTTGTTCTAGGCACTTTTTTTGGGTTCCAAATTGTACGTTTTCTTCTTCATCTTTATTTTTTATTGTTTGTGGTCTCTCTTAGGGCGTTACTGTCTTTATAGCTCTTCTTTTGGGTTCCAATACATGTTTCTTCTTCATCTTTAATTTTTATTGTTTGGGCGTTATGCTCTTCATGTATTGTTTATTTGGCAGTGGTTTTGGCTAGTCGGTCACACCATTATCTCTACAATATTTAGTTCTAGCGAGTGATAGGCGGTTATTTTTTAATGTAATGGCTCCCCTAGCTTTGAGTTGTGTGGGTGTTTCAACATCCCCTAGCTAACTTTTTTAGCTTATTCGGTATATTTTTGTTTTCTCTCTTGAGAGATCATATTTTTATCTAAAACTCCCTATTTATTTGTACCTCATCCCCTTTTTAACTTTAATATATAGATGGTCATCAGAAAATTTATTTATGTGTGGTGCTCTGTCTAATCAATCGCACAAGGCTATACACTAGAAACTTATTTATACCTCAAGCTGCAGCTGGAGTTGGAGGTCTATATGAGATCAATGGCAACGGATACTGACCTTGTGTGTGTTTTGAATCTTCTTGGGGCCCTTTGGAACAACTTGTACTATCGGTTAATTACTTAATTAGTAATTACTAACTATCTAGCTAGTTCAAACAATATAAAAGAATTAGAAATTTTCAGCTCGAGGTCAAGATGATGGAGTTCAGCAATTCAAGATGGATCATTCAAAATTTGAGATATTTAGATGATATCAGTCACAAAAGGTTATTATCATAGATAGTATTGAATTTATCTTTCATTTTATCGATAATACCTAATAATCAATTTTGATCACAACCAGTACCTGAACTCTTCGATTTCATTTTAAATAGTACCGACCACTAACTTCCGTTAATTTTCAATTAAATAGTACATAATAATCAATTTTCCATTAATTTGACAAAAATACCTCAGTTAAATAATTTTATCTATTTGAAAATTCTAAATAATATTTTGATCAATATATATGTTAATAAAACTAAAGTTCAATTAAAAGTAGAAACGAAAATAGAAAAATTGATCTGCGTTCATTTTGAATATGAATTTGTTCACGGTTTTTGCCTTGGATAAAATCTAAAACAGAAAAAATGCCTACCTTTCTACCTCTCGCGAGAGAGTTTTCTCGCCTTCCTCCTTCTTTGGCAGGCGGCGGCGTTGTACCTACGATCATGAAGGATGGGTTCTCCCTCCTTTGTGATCCACTCCTTGGTGGGGCCGGCTGGTTTCTCTGACGAAATTTCCTACCTGTAGGTGGTGGTGTATCTGTTCCCCTCCTCAAGCTTGAAGATGGTGGAGGTGATCTGGTGTTTGATCGGATATGGATTGGTGGAGGAAAACTCTAGGGGGGCCGGCTATCTGTGAAAGATCGTGATCGATGCCCAGCAATGTTTTAGCCTCTGAGTGCTCAAACAGTGCAGATCCTTGGAGCAAGTTGGAGGTTGTGGAGGCCAGAAATCATGGTGCTTTGGGACAGATTAGCAACAGCGGCTGGGTTAGTTCTGATTGCTGGCGGTCGGGCTTTACAGTTGGTTTCTTCTAGCTCTAGTGGCAGATGTCGGGGTGTCTATAGCGGTGGCGGCGATTTCATTGGCGACGGCTGGAATTTCTTGAAACTTTGGTGGAATCCTTCCTTCATTGGGCTAGGGTTTCTATTAGGTTGTGTTGGATTGTGCTGGTGGCTTGGTTGTTTTGGTCTTTATTTCTTTTTTATTTAAAAGGAATATGACGATACTTCCTTCTTGTTGAAGGGTGGTATGACTGGTTTTATCTCTTTTTGAGAGAATAGGTCGCAAAAGATCTAGTAACTCTGTTGATCCAATTTATTCTTCTTCGGAGTATTAGGTTTTTTTGCTGAATAAAAGTGCATGGACTTTCCAAAAGGTGGGTGTACTAGGGCTATTGGGACTTTGTTCTAGTTCTAGAGTAGGTTTTTGTACTCTGTAAAGTGACTCTTTTTGACCATCCGAGAGGAGTGAGTCATTTTTGTATTGCTTGCTGAATTTCAATTCAAGGTCTGACCTCTTTCCCTCAAGAAAAGGTTTTTGTCTAGATCACTTTTTCTTTTTGAAAACCATTTACTTTCTTAATTATTTTTTTTTCCTTATTATTCTATTTTAATTGAAAATAAAAGATTTTCTTTTTAATATTACTGAAAATGAATGATTTTACATTATCTTTCATAAATGAGTCACACGCAAGATACATGCCATTTTTAACAAAATATTAACGGAAGTTAGTGATTGGTACAATTTAAAGTGAAATCAAAGAGTTCATGTACTGGTTGTGATCAAAATTGAATCAGGTACCATCAATAAGATGAAGGATAAATCTAGGTACCATTTATGATAATAACTTATCACAAAAATATGAAAGTTGAACCTTAAACTTTGAAAGACATAGTCAACCCTAAGCTATGTGCAATACTTGAACACAACGTACATGTCTCTATTACAGCCTGGTTTAACAGAGGAGTAAGGCTCTTCATTTGTCTCGCCAAGGTTGCCACTTGCTCTTCCAACCTAGTGTACATACCAGCACATACTTTAGACTGTCACAAGGTTTTCATACCAATACCAGACCCCGTAGGTCCACCCAAATGCCAGGTTCAGTGCCCGGATCAATACCCAGCCAGGGTGGTGTCCACAATGGACGGCACCTTGGGCGATTTAGAGCAACGCTCAGCCCGGCAGGGCTCTCCAAAGTATACATCAGAATTGCTTATCAGAACCTAGCAATAGGGGAACTGCATCCCAAATCGAAGATATGGAAAAACCCTTCCCTTGCTGAGAGTATATAAACAAAGCTCAACCACCTTCACAAGAGTAATAACTTCTTTCTCTTACCATTACTCTGTCAAATTACATACATAGCCTTACATACAGGGTCTCGGAACCATCTTCATATCCACCTGGGGGTATTGCATTCTATCAGGCTACACCGGAGAAACTAGCAGAAATATTGGCGCTGTCTGTGGGAATACGTGTAACACCACCCACTCAATACCATGGTTGAACAAGACGAGGCAGTGGAGATTGCTAGGAATGTTGCCCGGGAACTTATCTTCACACCCAGCACCTCCACTGCCGAGGTACCCAATGTTGGAATCGAGACTCACGGGTGGGGATCCATGAGCCCGGTGGAAGGCAGAAACTCAACACCGACCCGAGATCCTATCGGCCCGGTTTCAGAAATGGAGCCTATGCTAGCCGAGATTGAGGCTTTCCGAGAACAAAGTTGACTTGACCGGGAGCAGCAACAGATTGATCGGGAGACGAGCCTCCTCTCGCAACAAAGGCCCGTGCACTAGACAAGACACACTAGCAGAATGAAGCCCTTACTCAAGCTCTTACTAAGGCGTCACAGCCTATCATACCGGAGACACATACCGGAGCTACTAGGGCGGGGCCATCCCAAGTAAATGCAATAGGCCTGCGAGTGATACATATGCCTATCGAGCTTCACCCGGAAAGCCTAAGAAAATTGCTACCACCTCCCCCACCCGGAGTGACGCAAGTCGAATCACCGGTAATCGGCCCCAACGCTGTACTCCTCATTCAAATGAGCCAGTTATTAGCAGCCCTCCAGGAAAAGGTTGAAGCGAGCGAGAACCAAGAAGCATGGCGCCCTCTAACCACCTTTGAGGACAGACCTGGACTCTTTACACCCGCGGTGCGGAACGCAGTCCGTTCTGATGCCACCAAATCGCTGAAAATGGATTACAAAGGGACCAGCGACCCATACTAACACTTGCAAGCCTTTCGCTCACAAATGAGCTTGAAGGGGTACTCGAATGAGGTCTGCTGCAACATGTTTCAGGAGACACTCTCCGGGGAGGCTCTAAGTTGGTTCTACGAGCTGCCGGCCGGCTCGGTGGGATCTTTCAAAGAGCTTAAAGATAAATTTGTAGCTCGTTTCATTCTGGGTACTGACGGGTTCCACACACCTACGAGGTTATTAAAGATACAGCAAGAAGAAAGTGAAACATTGAAATCTTTCGTCAACAGGTGGCAGTCAGCTACAGCTAAGTGTCGGGACCTCAACAAAGAGCTAGCAGAGATGGCGTTCAGGCAGAGCTGCAGGCCCGGGAGCTTCCTTTATGAGATCAATCATCATCCTCCTGCAAGCTACGATGAACTAATGGTCACTGCGATAAGACATGCCCAGACGGAGTTCGAAATATACGGCAACATCAGCTAGGCCAAGATTAAGGGGAGGAAGGAAACTGCACAAACCTCGACCCTGGTGGCTAGGGATGAGCCCAAGAAAAGACAGTGGAATCAAGACAGTAACAGATCACCTTATCCCGTGAGTAAACGAGGCAAAGAATCATCTAGTAGGGCCAGCGAGTACTCTAACAAGGTTTATCACTGGGAGGAGAGGTCACAGCAACAGTACCCCAAGGCCACACCCCCATCCAGGTATGAAGTCTTCACTATTCTGAATGCCTCATACGAGACTATCTGGAACAAGAACAAGGACGAGATACCCGGGCCTCCACCCCGAAAATTCCCAAAGAGTAAGCTCACTCAGCGGGATAAATGTATGTACTGTTATTACCACAACAATGCCGGACACAACACCAATTTATGCATGGCTCTGAAGAATACCATCGAGTCACTAATTCAAGATGGCAAACTCCAAAAGTACCTTCCTGGAAAGCAAGTGGGCACCATTGATGTATATGGTCGGATCCTCACAATCCATGGTGGGGGGCCAAAGGATCAACAACCCCAGAGAAAAAAACGAAGTACTAGGTCCGGGCATGCCGAGGTATTCAACTTTCACAAGCCAGTGGGGCAAGCTAGCACTCTGGAATGGAAATTGATCACCTTTTTAGAAGAGGAGGAATGGCATCTTAAGATGCCGCACGAGAACCCTTTCCTCATCACGCTTCAGATGGACCACTACATCACGTCAAGAGTATTGATAGACACCGGTGCATCTATCAGTGTGCTCTTCCGAGACACATACAAAGCGCTAAATCGTGGGCAATCAAAATTATCTCAGGACAACGAGCCACTGATCAGTTTCTCCGGGACATCGTGCTACCACTCGGATTTGACTATCTGTCAATCACGGTGGGAGAAAGCCCAAATTGCTCATCCATCAAGACAGAGTTTATCGTGGTTGACTGCTTCTCCTCCTACAATGCCATATTAGGTCGCCCAGCACTATGGTGCCTTAATACCTTTGTTGCCAGGCACATGCTGATGATGAAGGTACCCACCCTTGTTAGGAGTAGCAACGATCCGGGGTGATCAAGCTGCCGCCATAGTTAGTTAGAACGCGTAAAAAACTTCAATACACGTATAATTAAAAAAACTTCAATATGGAGTATTGTAATTCAAGTGCCTGATTACATTATACTTGGGTGTCATATCCTTTTCTTAATGTTTTGTCACATTTCGGAAATGTTATAAAGTAAAAGCAAGAATTGAGAGTGGATGATTAGTTATTTTCTTACAAAAATAGTGTTTTATATATCCGTATTGTTGATTCCCTTTTTTTTACTCCTTGCCGCATTATACACATATAATTCAAACTTAAAAATTAAATTTATCATATTGCGTTTTTTGACCGAATATTTGACCATATCGTTAGATAAGGTAAACTGAATAATACACGTATGTATTTTTGACGAATTATAGGCGTCACATTAACAGTTTCCCGGGGTAAAGGAAAAACCGAGATGTTAACAATGACCGCTGACCCCTCGCAATCCATTAGATACGAGGATCCTAGAGATAATACCGATTCTGACAAAGAACGGCCCGGTGCCGTAGAGGATATCGAAGAGGTAGTCATATCAGAGAAGTACCCGAACAGGACAGTAAGAATCGGTACTAAATTAGCTCCGTCGGTCCGGGACGGTTTAATCAAGTTTCTACGTGCCAACTCATCTGCTTTCGCTTGGTCGTATGAGGACATGCCCGAGATCCGCACAGATGTGGCTATGCACAACCTCAGTATCATCCCTTTCTCGGACCCAGTAAGACAAAAGCGCAGGGCTTTCAATCAGGATAAGTACAAAGCTATACATGCAGAGGTGAAGAAACTGAAGGCCATCAAATTCATAAAGGAGGTAATATACCCCTGCTAGCTAGCCAACGTGGTCATGGCACCTAAGAAATCTTCAGGAACTTGGCGTATGTGTGTTGATTACACAAATCTCAATTGGGCCTGCCCAAAGGACAGCTTTCCCCTTTTGAGAATAGATCAGCTCACTAACTCTACAGCCGGGTACAGGCTACTGACTTTCATGGATGCTTTCAGCGGGTACAACCAGATAAGAATCAACCCCGCAGATGAAGAACACACTACTTTCACCACCGATAAAGGACTTAACTGCTACCAGGTCATGCCTTTCGGATTAAAGAATGTCGGGTGAGGTAGGGAAGTTTCTTGGATACATCATCAGTCATAAAGGTGGCAAACGGCCCGCTAGGCACGAGCACGGTACGGGCCCGTTAGTGGCCCGGCACGACCCGAGCACGTTAGAATAACGGGTCGGGTTGGGCCTAGGAATATTGGCCCATTGGCCCGGCCCGAGCATGACATATTGTGGGTCGGCCCGTTACAAACACAAAATTTCATTTTATTTTTAAAAATATTAAAAATCTACAATGATGAGGTTAATCACATGACAATTTCACCAATGCTATTTCATTAATGTTGTCAAAATAGTGAAATAAAACATTACATCCTTGTTTTGACATAAGTATTTTTTTCTAAATATTAAATATATGTTTACTAAAAAAGACTAATCTCAAAATAATACAACTAATCTCGTTACTCCCTGTACTTTGTCCTATAAAACAGTTTAGTCCAAAATTTTCAAATTAAACAGTTTAGTCATTATTCTTTCTAATTCTCACACAACAGGTCCTAAAATGACTATTATACCCCTTATTTTCTCTCTCTCTCTCTCTCTCTCTCTCTATATATATATATATATATATATATATAGATACACACACACACATATATATATGTAGGAATTTTCTCAGGTGCGGACGTCCGTACCGAATTTTCGGTACGGATTTCCTGTTTTCGACCACTTTCCGGCCACATTTTTACATCTTAACCGTTCAGTTTTTAGGTCCTAGTGTATAGATCACCTCTGCAAAATTTCAGCCAATTTGGTGATCGTTAAGGCATCCAAAACTGCATTTTACACGAACGGACCGAATCTGTCGAACCGGAACCGTTCGTATTTATAATGGTAAATTGCAGTTTTGGATGCCTTAACGATCACCAAATTGGCTGAAATTTTGCAGAGGTGATCTATACACTAGGACCTAAAAACTGAACGGTTAAGATGTAAAAATGTGGCCGGAAAGTGGTCGAAAACAGGAAAACCGTACCGTCCGCACCTGAGACGGACTGTATATATGTATATGTATGTAGATACACACACACACACTATATATATATATATAGATACACACACACACACACTATATATATATATAGATATAGATACACACACACACACATATATATGTATATGTATGTATGTGTGTGTGTGTATATATATATATATATATATATATATATATATATATATATATATATAGAGTGTGTATATATATATATATATTTATATATATGTAATACCCTGAAAATTCGTTATTAATTCCTAATGGTTTTCGGGAATTAATAAAATGTTCGTTAGTATGATTTCGTGGTTCGAGAGTGGAGTGAAATTATTTTCAGGCGAATAATTATTCGAAATGCACATTTTAGGGGGGTTACGAAGTTGACTTTTTATACGTAAAGATTTTGTGGAAACTTCCTTCACAAAAGTTGTAGAGCGCGTCGATACGAGTTCGTGGACATGTGGAACGCGAAAATCGGAGTTCGTATGAGGAAGTTATGATCGATTGAAATGTTGGGAAATTTCTATAAATATGGAAATTTCCGGGATTTTTCATAAAACCCCAAATTTTCCCTTTTTCCATTTTCTCCCCCTCAGATTCTCTCCGTTCTCTCTCCTCAGACCCAACGAAATCCGGCCGACCCGACCCGGATTTATCTCCCGATTCCGGCGTTCTCCGGCCACCCCACCACCACAGACGTGTTCGCCGCCACCACTCCGTCCTCCCTCTTGTGCTCGACGGCCACGATTTCTGCCGGAGATAGCAGATCCGAGCTGTGGAATCCGACCGGTCGGATTTTGCGGATTCCGGCATCACACGGACCTATCCTCTCGGTTCTGGATTCGTCTCCTCCTCCTGATCATCCTCATATCCTCCTTGCATCACGATTTTGAGTATAGAGCGGTAGATCAAGGTTTGAAGCCGACGGTTCTAAATGAATCTGATCAAATCAGACGCACGAGATTAATCCAACTTCAGGTATTGAAGTTGTTCATATTTTTATTTTGAACAAGTTTGTAGTTAGTCACTTTTGCATCGGAGGTGGTTTGGCCGCCGTTGACTGCCCACAGCCGACGACTCGTGGTGGCGCGTTCGGCCTTATTTTTGAATTCTATTATCTAGGCGATGATCTATGCATCCATACGAGCGTTTTGATATATTAAAAGGTCATTTTAGAAAAAGTTGATAAATAGTTGATTTACGTTTTGACGCTACTATTTACGGTTTTTACGTTTTATCTTCGGTTTACAATCTGCGAAGATCCGACCGTTAGATCTTCGTATAAACCATGTCCTTACAAACTTGTTGGCCTCGAGGAAGAAATACCCACAACATTTCCTCGAATCATATTTCTTAGCACAACTCGATTCTGTAGAGTAGTCTTACTCTACCATTACTAGGGAATGGTGGAAGATATGTAAACATTCCGATATGTAGTGGAATCCCTATGAGGTCGGCGTACAGGAGGCATAGAACCTAAAGGAAAACCAATTAGACATGTACCGTACACACTTGATGAGTACATCAGCACCGAAGAGTATATGATGGGGAACCGCTACAGTCGGGCCATCACTCGTGAGGTACTAAGTAACATCAAGCACATACGGTAACAAGATCGAAAATAGTCTACAGAATCTGACAACCTAATGCTCTAATACCAACTGACAGGACCCGCCCCCGGATTTCACCCTGAAATCCGAAGTGGCCCTGCGGGGTCCACTTTAGAAGAAATTCTTCCAAAAATTTGGCAGAACTTCCCCTAAAATGGACTACCCAAAACCTGGAGAAATGAAATTTACACTTCTGAATCACTCATCCTTATTCTCCTGGAGCCACCCTGCTCCCCAAATCACGACATCGTCCAATTCACATAACACAAAACGCAACTTGAATAACATTAATCCCACATGTAATCAGAGCAATTCTAATAGAAAGGTAAACAAGGAAAACCTAATTCAAAGGCAAACGCGGAAGCCATGCTGTTGACTATGCCTCAACTCCATGTACGCCCGACCTCAACTAATTTCGCCTGCAAACTGGGCATTTGAAACCGAAGGGCCCAGGGGGAAAGTAATTTAAAACACGTTAGAGTGAGTGGACAAAGATAAATAACTAAGGAAGAAATCATTTAAAGGAAGTAAAAGTTTTTACTACTTTCCCACGTATTTGAATTTATAAAACCTCGATGCATGCAACATTTATAAAACGTATCTTTTAAATCGAGAACCTCGTAAAGACAAGCCAACCCCGCTGGTTAAGGGAAATCGGACTAGCCCCGCTAGTCAAAAATAATATAAGAAGTAGGGGAAGAAGATAGCCATACGAATGAGCCTCCCAGGCTCGGGTGATAGCCTCCCAGGCTAAAGTACTCCCATATATTCCCGTTATATACCCACACGCCACTAAGTGTAGCGATTAGGATACTGGGCTTCAGCATTACTGTCACAAAGACAGTAACCAACGCCACAAAGGCGGACGGGCTTCGGTGATCCCATCACCTCGCCACAAAGGTGGACATCAATGCTAGCATGATAATAGTCACCCAAAGTATGGCAAAAGAAAATCCGAAAACCACATAAATCCATAAATACATAAAGCTTCCCCAAATTCTCACAGTAAGCCGAAAATATCATCGGCGTGTCCCACACGCCAAAAGTATCTCAAATCAATAGCAGAAAGGCGAGATCAAATTATAAATCGCAATTCAGAAACAAAACTGAATCAAGAATCATCAATAAGGCATTCCCAATGCCAAAACCGAAAGTTGATAAATAAACAAGAAATATAATTCCATCGAAATCCCATTTCGGAAAATCTTTCAGAAATCTCAAATCGACGAATGAAAATAAATATGAAATTCCGGAGATCACCTCGGAAAAATAATTCGTCGAAAATCAACATAAATTATAAATTCGAATCCGAGCATAACAAATTAATATCCGCAAGTCATAACCTAGATAAATCGTAATCAATCTTTGAAAATCATTATTGAAAGCAAATCCACGAGATAAACCGAAATCAAATTCCGAAATCAATTCATATGCTCGAAAAGTAATATGTTAATTAAATAAAGCATTAATTCAAGAAAATAAGCGCATGCATCATTATTTAAAACAAAAGTCCACTCACTGTACTATTCCGATGATCACGTATACGAGTTCCTTCATCGAGCAAAAGCTCGGTACGTCGCCCTGTACACAATTATATTCCGTGAATAACTATTCTAATTAAATACGATTCTCAATTCTTCTCGGATTCAACCCACATTCTACCACTAATGTCAATTCGTTAATTTAAAGGTTCCAAGGCAGAACCGAGAGATATCCGGCGGTCGGATTCTCATAAATCGATAACCGAAATTCTGAATTTCCAGGAATTTATAATCGATTCAAAACTTCCCTAATCTTCACCAAACTTCATATATAAGCTCTACATCATTTATAGGATTTAATAGGCTAAAAATTGAAATTAAAAAGCTGCCCTACGCGCCTCCACGCGCGACCAACAGTGGCGGCGCGTGGGGCCCACGCGCCGGCAGCCACCATCTCCGATGCCCACCAAATTTTGGTAGCAACAACTACTCAACACGCCCAACATTTTTCTCAACTACAAAACATTCCAATTTTACCTTTAAGTGCATGAATTCAGCCGGTGAAAAAAATCCTAGAAAACTCCAAACCCTAGAATCGGGTTTTCCTTGATTCTCCTTCCACGCTGCAAATCGGAGTCAATGGCCTTAGGGGAAATGATCACCGGCTCGGGGCGCCTCTACTGACCCAATTTGGTGGTCGGAAACGGCCGGAAATGGCGGAATCGCCGGAAAAGCTCAAACTGCCCCGTGAGGTTCCTTGCTTCGATTCGGGGTTTTCCGGCCAAATCGCCGAAACCCAAGGGCACTAGCGTGGAAAGGAGGAAGAGGCGATCACGTGGTGGCCGGTTGCCCACCGGTTGATGGCCGGACGGCGGTGAACCAAGAGGAAGAAGAAGAAAGCCGAAAGGGGAAAGAGAGAGAGCTCGGGGAAGAGGAGAGAGAAAGGTGGGTTTCCGGTTTTGGAAACCTACCACAGTAAAAATCCCATATTTATAACCAATTTACCATGAACAGTAACTTTTGTATTTCACTCATAACTTCTGCACACGAGCTCCGATTTTTACGTACCACATATGCACGCACTCGGTTTAACGTCCTCTACAACTTTCATGAAGGAAATTTTCTCAAATTTTGACCCGAACAAAAAGTCATCTTTTAGGGCCCTCTAAAATTACCGAAACGACAGTAAAAGTGAAAGTAAAGGTCGTTTACCGTCCAAATGACTAGTAAATCGGTAAATTCAGGTTCGGGACATTATATTGGTGATCTCCTTAACTAAGTTTCTATGCAGGGATTACTAATTTTTACCTAGTGTGATTGTCTGTTTGGTTGTATGTGGAGTTGAATATTGTTGCTTTAATTTATCTCACGAACTGAGAAATTATAAGCATGCGTGACGTGAGTAATTTTATTTGAGTTTACTCATACGGGTTTAAAAAGCTTACCGGGTTTGTTGTTTACAATCCCGGTGCACTATTCTATGGTGTAGCGGTTCTTCCTACAGGTCAGGATCACCAGGGTTGAGATCGAGGCGAGGAGTGCAGCAGTGTTAGGTTCAGAACCTATTTTTGTTAGTGTACTGCTGTTTTTGGTATGCTCCTAGCGAGCGTGTACAATTGTATATCAGTTCTCTCGAGTTTTGTAAACACTTGTTGATAACGTTAGGCTCGAATGACTGAGTCCTTCTTGTGAATATGCTTCTGAATTATTGTTGTTGCTTAGATTAAATTGAAAAAGTTTTTATGTAATTTCGGGAAGTTGGTTATGTTATTGCGTTTCGGATTCGAATATCTTTATTCGAAATTCGGGGCGTGACAATATATATATATATATATATATATATATATATATATATATATAGAGAGAGAGAGAGAGAGAGAGAGAGAGAGAGAGAGAGAAGAGAAAAAAAATTAAAAAGTGAGGGGTATAATAGTCATTTTAGGACCTGTTGTGTGAGAATTAGAAAGAATAAGGACTAAACTGTTTAATTTTAAAATTTTGGACTAAACTGTTTTTCATGGAAAAGTATGAGGAGTAACGAGTATTTAATCCAAGAAAAAATATATGATACTAAATCTTCATTTTATTAATAAATCTCACAATAATACACTAAATCAATATACTTTGAGTTATTTTTTTTTCTTTCTTTCTTGTAGTGGAATATAAAAAATTATTAGAAAATTAATCTTAAAAAGCTAATTAAGATTAGGAAAAACGTTGTAGAACTTTATTTATTTTAATTTTCTAAATAGTTAAATAAAATTCATTTTTATTTACTCAAATTAAAATTTTAAAATCGTGCTTTATAATGGGTAGGCACGAGTACGACCCGTTTATTGACCCGGCACGAGCACGGCCCGACACGATATGGGCTCGGGCCATGGGCCGGACCGGGCTTAATGTTTAAGTAAATGGGCCGGCACAAGCCCGACACGATAATAAATGGGCCGGGTCGGGTCGGGCCGGCCCGTTTGCCACTTCTAATCAGTCAAAGGGGCATAGAGGCAAACCCGGAGAAGGTACAGGCAATCATGGATATGACCTCACCCATCCTATGCAACGAGGTCCAGTCTCTCACTGGTAGGATTAATGCTGCCCTTTCACGATTCGTATCCAGACTTACCGATAAGTATGCACCCTTTCTTCAAACTACTGAAGACTTAGCACATCGAATACATCGTATGGACGGCTGAACATGAAGTGACATTTCTCAGTATCAAGGCTTAATTGGCAGCAATATCGCTGCTGTCGAAACCTGTTCCGGGGGAAGTGTTAAACATTTACTTGGTTGCATCATCTAGCATAGCTGATTGTGAGTACCCGGTGTACTATGTAGGCAAGGGTTACACAGGCGCGAAAACTCGGTACCCGGACATTGAAAAGTTAGTTTGGCCCTCCTAGTCGTTGCCAGGAAGCTCCAACACTACTTTCAAGCACATTCCATCACGGTATTCACCAATCACCCACTAGGACAAGTAATACAAAGGTCGAACACTTCCGATAGACTTGTGAAATGGGCCATCGAGATGGGAGAATTTGACATACACCATAAGCCCCGAACGACCATAAAAGGTCAGGCAGCAGTGGATTTTATTTATGAGCTCATCCCTCAGCAAGACACACCCGCTTACACCGTAGAACCCCCTGCCCACACCCATCTAGCACTTAGCAACTCTACGTTAATGGGGCATCCAACAGAAAAACCAGCGGGGCAGGTATTTTGCTCGTCAGCCCCGATGACCAAATTTACGAATATGCTCTCAAATTTGCATTTAAGGCATCTAATAACGCAGTTGAGTATGAGGCCCTCATCACCAGGTTACAAGTTGCCCGGGAAGTAGGCGTTGAACACCTTCACATATTCAGCGATTCTCAGCTCATAGTAAACCAGGGTAACAGGGATTTTGAAGCTAAGGAGCCTGGAATGTCATCCTACCAGGCCCTCACATAGCCACTAGCGCAACGATTTGCCAGCGTGACAATCACCCAGATACCGAGGGCCAAAAATAGCAAGGCTAACACTCTAGCCAATCTGGCAGTAGCTTCCCCAAGCGCATCCTACGGTTCCACGAAGATGGAAATATTGGACAAGCCCAGCACCTCCAAGACAATATCTGAGGTATTTGCCATCGAGACCGGCCCATCATGGATGGGCCCAATACTCAAGTACATGGTCGATGGTATCGCTCAGGAGGACAAGGTGGAAGTAAGAAGGTTACAATTGAGGTCTGTCAGTTACACTATACTGAACGGGAAGTTGTACAGGAGGGGCCACTGTTTCCCTAATCTCAAATGTGTCAAGGAGGCAGAGGGCAACAGTATCCTCAAGGATTTCCACGGTGGTGGTGTCTGTGGTAACGATGCTGGAGCACGGTCTCTATCACATAAGGCCCTCCGAGCCAGGTAGTTCTAGCCAACAATGTCCGTATTGGTTAAAGCAGTCTCTAGCTCCTGCCAAAAATGTCAGATGTATGCCAACATCCCACAAGCGCCACTAATCGCTCTCTCCATACTGCTGGCACCTTAGCCTTACTGCTAATGGGGACTAGACCTAATCGGTAAGCTCCCCACAGCAAGAGGCCAGTTCAAGTATGTCATCGTATCAGTTGACTACCAGACAAAGTGGGTAGAGGCAGAACTGCTCGTGGCAATCACAACGGAGAAAGTAAAGAACTTCTTATGGAGGAACATTTACTGCATATTTGGTGTCCGGGACACCATTGTCACCGACAATTGCGCACAATTTCTATAACAAGAAACTAAGGGCATACACCGAGAATATGGGCACCAAAATTTTGCATGCCTCACCGGCACATCCCCAAACGAATAGCCAGGTCGAGGCGGTCAACAAAATCATCAAGAAATTCTTGAAGAAAAAGCTGGTGGATGCCAATGGGTTGTGGGCCTCCAAGCTCCCGAAGACACTTTGGGCCATCAGGACCACGGCAACTGAGGCTACCGATGAAACCCCTTTTTGCATGGCTTTTAGCACGGAGGCTGTCCTTCCAATAGAAACACAGATACTAAGTGGCAGGATTGAATACTTCGATGCGGGCACAAACGTCGAGGGCCTCCTGCTAGACGCGGACATATTAGAGGAGCGCTGGGACGTCGCCCACATGCATAACTTAGCCAACAAAAGATGAATCGCCAGCTTATTGAAGAGTTTCTTAATTTGAATATTTCTTTCTTGTTTCCGATTAACTTCATAAATACATGAGTTTGTATTATCATATCCAATGGAAGAAGTTTAACAGAAAATTATGTTATCCAAAACTGTGGATATGATCATAACCCTAAAATCTAAGAAATTGTTAAAAATTGTGAACTTATTTTCGATGCCTCATATGCATATTCATACGTAGTCGAGGCCATTACTACGATGCTAAGGTCCAGTCCCGCACTCTCAAACTGTGGGACTGAGTCATGAAGCAGGTCTTCCTGGAGCCACAAGGGCTTGATCCCATCTGGGAAGAGCCCTACGAGATCATCGAAGAAATTGGCCAAGCCACTTTCTACATCCGGGACATGGACGGAGTACGGTCTCGCCACCCTTGGAACACCCAGCGTCTAAGATATTATTACAAGTAGCTCCCAGAGAATCTTATCCTAGCTTTTCGATCATCCAGCTATGCATGGCAAGCTACCCATTAATTGGGTACACTTTTGTATGAACCACCATGTGGTACTTAATGGAAAAAGGAATTAGTCAGACCATTTACATCCATTTCAGTTAGTCAACGGGCTACCCGGATACCTATGACTACATTGTTAATTACTTTATTCCAGTAATAAGTAAAACACAAAAAAAATAGGCACCAGGCATAAATGGATGCAATTTGAATCCCTTTCAAATTTCCATTAAGTCACAAAAAAATAAAAAAATAAAAAATTTACCATCATGAAAAGCTTGAACTACCAAGCAAAATTTGAGTATGGGACTAAGCTAATGGGCCCACGGCCACTGTTCACAGAAAAAAAAACAAAGTAACATAGATACCACATAGTCCTACTGCTCTAAGAACTTGACAGCTACCCTTGGGCTCGGGATGACTCTCGGAGCCACCACTCTGGGACTCGGCCTCCTTCCTAGCTCGTTCATCCTGTTTCTTCCTTTTCTGTTCCACTACTTCCCACCTCATCTTCTAACCGCCTATCCAACCACAGGCATTCCATTCACGATACTTCTCTGTGATGTCTTTTTCCCGGGTAGCCACCAGTATGTTCGCCAACTCATCAGAACCTTTGTACTCCTCCACAGCCCGGTGGCGCTTTTCTTTGATTTTACTTTCCAAGTACTCGGCCTTCACCTTCCAGGAGTTGGCCATCTCTTCAAAACCCCAAAGTGGTTCCAATTCCTTCTTCAAATCTCCCACCTGGCCCTCCAGCTCCGGGATCTTTTTCTTGACCTCTTCCAGCTCACCTATCTTCAGAGTCAAGGTGGCAACTTTCTGGTTCAGAGCATCCCGCTCCTTTTCAAGCTTCCCCTTTTCCCTGTAAAAATACTTCACTGTCCCGACAGGTCACTCACTTTCTCCTTGAGTTTGGTGTCCTCCTCGCTCGCATCGATGGCATACACATTATACAAGGCCTGTGACAGATCATGTTAGTACCAAAACAAAGCAATAAAAGTAAACAGTTCAAAGGATTCATCACCATACCTGCATCATCGACTCCCGGGCTATCCTACGATTTTCTTGCGGGGAGTTGTCCGTCGCCCGCACCTGGTTGAGATCTATGTCCTTCAGGTCTGCCAGCATAGACTGGACAAATATCTCATCTGCCACCCCATACTTGGAGAGAAGCTGTTTGATGGGCTTTTGGAGATAAGCAGAACAGCAGGAGCTAGTAGTCCCAGCGATTGGGAGGTCCCCTGAGCAACCTTGTGGCTCACCCGGGGTTTCTTAGCATCGACTTCTACCACATCTTTCCCCATGTAGGTCACCTTGGCGTCACGGTGATGGTGGTGGTGATGCTTCCTTTTCTTCTTCTCTCCGGGATGCAGGCCATCTTCACCCTCTAGGGATCCGCTGGAGCGAGACACCTAGGAGATGGCCGCTTTTTCCTTCCCTTTCTATCCTCCCACCACTGTAACCATTGGTTTGGATTGGTACCACCGGGGGGCTCAATTATGGGGGCATCATGATCTAGATCCCCGTACCCATCATCGAGTATCTCCAGCAAGACCTCCTCCTCGGTCTGGTCGGCCTTCCCGGTTGTGAGATCAACATCAATGTGCAGTGAATCTTCCCCTTCATTAAGTAACTTATCCAACAAGTCAATATCATCCATCCTATCAACGAGCTTCCCTTTCCGTGGCTTCTTCTTCGGGATTTTCACTGCAGCAACAACCAAAACATTAAAAATATATATATATATATAAAAATCCCCAAGTTTTAGAGATAGGACAACTCACCGAGTACCCTTCCTACCTCGCACCTACTAAGCACCTCTTACCTAATAAACCTATACGAGCTCCGCTCTTCATCACTTTCCCAAGTGGCATACACCCGGGCTATACGTTTTCTCTCAACCTTGGAGAGCGTGTAGGACTGATCCTCGATGGCTTGGTATGTGCCCGTCACATACCATTTTCTATTTTTAATTTTCCATCTACACCCCAGCAAGAAACACTTTGTTCCTCCATCTCTTGCTCTAGGAGGAGGGCAGATTAGTGACTAGTGGTTTGTAGTCCCGAACGGTCAGTGTCACGGTACCCTTGCCTAGAAACTTCTTTGAATATGACAAGCAGTACACAGCCCTAAACTTGTTAATGGACAACCATCCAAGATCACAGACATCCCACATAACGATCATACTAAGGATCTGCCTCCACGCATTCGGCGTCACTTGTCCCGGAACGATGTTGAGCATGCTCAGCAAGTATTGCAGGCAGCAGGGCAGCGGCAGGCTTAGATCTTGGTACAATTGATTCTTATGCAGTGCTAACCACCCAGCGGGAGGGTTTGCTGCCATCTCACTGAGATATAGCGGCCTTAGCTCCACCTCATTGGGAATCCCAAACTTCATCCTCAATGTACTGATTTCCTTCACTGTCATACTTCTCACCGGTTCGCCACATACCGTTCCATTTGTCAACGTGTATGTTAGCCTCGGTATACCCTGTGGTATGGCTACAGTAACCTCAAGCTCCTCCTCAGTCTCCGACCCCTCAAAGCCCTCTTCATTAATCCCGGTGGACGAAGAGGCGGTCTCGCTCAACCCACCCTCATCTCGAGTACCGGTCCGCTCCAGGTACCGATCGATGTCCATCTTCACCTGTCTCGCGAAGGCCTGGTGAGAGGATTCAGCACCCCCTGCAGCGGCTGATGTTTCTGATTCCATCCTAAACCTAGTATATGCCAAGTCATGCTGACAACGGCATCTGAAATCAGAAACAAAAAGGGGCAAACGTCAACCTAAGTCTTCGGATCTAGGGCTCGATTAAAGTTAGAGATCAACCCTCACTTCAACCTTAAACCCATAAAACCCAGAAATTCATACACAACGTCCATCGATATTTCTACTCTACAAACACTACCCAAAATGTGATATTTTCCTATCCAAACCCACACACCAACCCAAATTATTCTTATCAACCAAGCACAAGCGCACAAAGCAAAGCAACAGAAACACAAACATTACAAGGTACGAACAAATCAGATAACCAACGAAACATGTATGAATGCAGAAATGCCATACCTGATTAGAGCAACCGCACTCGTTCTCCAAACCAGAAGCAATACCTCACAGCTTGATCAGTCTCCTCCCTTAGCGAAATCGGTGAAAGAGGCGAAGCAAATAGACAGGAAGAGTTGAAAGAGACAACAAAGGATAGAGGAGATGAAATCGGAAAAACTGAATAAGAGCAGAGAATTCCTTCTTAAATTCAAGCACAAGTCAATCCTGAATGTCAAAGCTTAAAGGACCTCCACCATCAGATTGGGACACGTGTCCCACTAACCCTTCTACTTTCCAAACAAGCAACCGGTGAGCAGGCGAAGGGACGTGCATTTATTATCACCAAGGAACCTACGGGCCACGTGGCTTTCATGTACATCTTAAAATTTTGCAAGTATTCACCTCCATATAACACTCCTCCAGGTACATGAGGCCAGGCCCTAACCCTATTCCATTGGGTACATGAGGCTAAGCCATCACCCTACCCCATTAAGTACAAGAGGCTCAATGAGAGGTTCACACCCTCATTCTACCCCACAGGGTAACGGAGGCTCAAACCCTCATTTTACCCCATCGGGTACAGGAGGCTCAAGCCCTCATTCTACCCCACCAGGTAAAGGAGGCTCAAGCCCTCACCCTGACCCAGCGGGTACAGGAAACTGTAGCCTAACTACCTACAGTGATCACAACAACGATGTAACTTCACCCAATCCAGATATTTCTTCACCCGGAACTTGGGGGACTCTCATGGGCACAGTAACCAATGAAACCTATGTGCAGTCATCTAATTCAAGTCCCCCCCCAAGAAACATCTTGAACGGGAACTTGGGGGACTTGTACATACAAGCGCATACTTCGGACTGTCACAAGGTTTTCATACCAATACCAGACCCCGTAGGGCCACCCAAATGCCAGGTTCAGTGCCGGGACCAATACTTAACCAGGTGGTATCCACAATGGACGACACCTTGGGTGATTCAGAGCAACGCTTAGCCCGGCAGGGCTCTCCAAAGTATGCATCAGAGCTGTTTATCAGAACCTAGCAATAAGGGAACTGCATCCCACATCGAAGATATGGAAAAACTCTTCCCTTGCTGAGAGTATATAAACAAAGTTCAACCACCTTCACAAGGGTAATAACTTCTTTCTCTTACCATTACTCTGTCAAATTACATACATAGCCTTACTTAAGCATCGAAGAGGCATAGACCGACCAGCTCGAGCTATACCTCTGACGTTGTGTATTTCTTTTAACAGGGTCTCGGAACCATACTCATATCCGCCTGCGGGTATCGCATTATCTCAGGCTACACCGGAGAAACCAGAAGAAACACATAGTATTTGCACTAACCTCATATAGTCCTCCTCTTTTGGGCACTGATGTATAAGGATCATACTGCTGTGAATTTTCACATATATTCTCTGTAAGACCTCGGAAATTTCTTATTAATTCCTAAATATTTCCTGGGATTAATAAAGTGTTCGTTTGTACGATTTCGTGGTTCGGGGGTGGAGTGGAATTATTTTCGGACGAATAATTATTCGAAGTGCACGTTTTAGGGGGTTCACAAAGTTTGACTTTTTATACGTTTAGATTCTGTGAGAACTTCCTTCACGAAAGTTGTAGAGCGCATCGACACGAGTTCGTGGACATGTGGAACGCGAGAATCGGAGTTCGTATGAGAAAGTTATGAGCGATTGAAATTTGGGAAATTTCTATAAATATAAGAAAATCCGAGATTTTTTCATAAATCCCAAAACTTCCGAAATTTCCATTTTCTTCCCCAGAATTCTCTCTGTTCTCTCTCCTCCGCGCAACCCGACCCGAGGCGAAACCCGGCATCCCGACCCGACTGGATCTTTCATCTCCGGCCACCTCCGGCGACGGGACAAGCCAAGGAACACTCAGACTTGCCTCGCTGACTTCCCTGTGGTGGTGGGTTGATCGGTGCCTCGCCGGAAGTAGCAGATCGGAGCGCCCAAAGTTTATGCTTTCGGGATCCGACCGGTTTTCCGATCTCCGGCGACTTCCCGGCCTATCTCTTCGTGGTTCTGGGATTGCCTCTTCCTGCTGATCATCCCCATATAGGCCTTGCATCTCGATTTGGGGTGTAGAGCGCTAGATCAAGGTTTGACTTTTTAGATGGTCCTGATTCGATCTAGGATCTGATCAGACGCACGAGAGTGATCCAACTTCCAAGCTTGATCTAGGACGATCTAGACCGAATCTCACTTTGCTCCAGGTATGAAAGTGGCTCATCTCTTCATTTTGAACATGTTTGTAGTTGGTGACTTTGGCATCGGAAGTGGTTGATCCGGCGTTGACCGCCGTGGTTGACCACAATCTGAACCACCCATTGTGGCGGCGCGTGGTGGCGCGTCTGGCCTTATTTTTGTGTTCTGTTTTCAGTTTATCCATCTACACATCGATACGGTCGTTTTGATATATTATAAGGTTAATTTGGAGAAAGTTGATGCATGTTAGGGTTTTAGGGTTTTCGATTCGTTTCGGTTTTCGATCCGTGAGGATTTGGCCGTCCGATCGACTTGTAGTTTTGATTTGTTGATCGTAGAAGTGTTCTGAAGACGTTGGATGGTCTCGGATGAGGATCCGACTGTTGGATCGTCGTATAATTGTGTTTTGTGAATTTTGTGCTTTGTGTTGTATTGAGTGTGGCCTTGATTTGGTTAGGTGATTGATGGTTTGAGTTGGCGGACGATTGTGAATCGTATCTTGGCTGTTAGAGAAGACGCAGCACGATTTGGAGGTGAGTAAATCTCACGGTGTTTCGGTTGATAAATTAGTTATGTTTTATTTTCGTATATTTTATTGTTAGCATGAGAAATCATTTTCGAAACAAATTATTTGTTTTAAAATATATGAACTTGATCGACAACGGTTCATGGGTAAGTTAAAACAATGTTTTGATATAAAATGATTTTCGAGAAGTATAATTTATAAAACTATAGTTGGTATTAGTGGTCATTCCTGCGTGAATGACTACGTATATATATATTTACGTGGAATATATATATGGATGGTGTGGTGTTGGGATATGTATATGTTTGATGATTATATTGTTGAAAGAGTTATTAATTTGGAGTTGTGATGTGACAATTGTGAGTCAGAAGGTTTCAGTGGTAAACCTGGGTTTATTCTGAGGACCGAAAGGTCTGAAGTTTGAAGGTTACAGAGGTAACCTGGATTTCTATTCTGAGGACCGAAGGGTCTGAAGTTTGAAGGTTACAGTGGTAACCTGGATTTCTATTCTGAGGACCGAAGGGTCTGAAGTTTGAAGGTTACAGTGGTAACCTGGATTTCTATCCTGAGGACCGAAGGGTCTGAAGTTTGGTAATAAGGTTGAACCTCGGCAGAGGTGACAGGTTACGATTCAGTTGAGCTCGAGTCTGTCGTAGTTCAGAGAAGGTTTTTGGGGTTTTTCGTTTGTGTTTACGTGAGATTGAGATTTCTATGAATTCTATTGTTTTCTTTAAATGTAATCTCCAGAACTAAGTTATATGCTGGGACTACTACCTTTTGAATTGTTTGTTTTTATGTAATCTCCTGAACTAAGTTTCTATGCAGGGATTGCTGATTTTGCTTAATTCTTATTGTGGGTATAGTTGTGGGTTGTGATCTGTAGTGATTGGGAAATGAGTTGTGAGGTCATCGTTTTGACAAATGCTTTATGTTGAAGGGAAGTGAGTGTGATTTGTCGTTGTGATGATATGATATGATATGAACTTGATGTTTGGTTGTGTTTTGTGGAATTAAATATTGTTGCTTTAATTATCTCATGAATTGAGAAATTATACGCATGAGTGACGTGAGTCATTTTAATTGAGTTTACTCATACGGGTTGAAAAGCTTACTGGGTTTGTTGTTTACATTCCCGGTGCACTATTCTATGGTGTAGGGTTTATTGTGCAGGTTAGAATATCGGGTGATCGTTATCGAAGCTGAGGTGGACTTTCCGTCACGTGGGTGTAGAAGGGCGCTTATACTTGTAGTCTTCCGCTGTGTAGTGAGTTGGTGAGAGTGGTTACACGTTGAATTGATATTCAGTTTAATTTGTAAACTATTGTAATGTAATATGTGACTCTAAAGAACGAGTCGGTATTGACATTGTGAGTTCAGTTTGTTTGTTGCTTAGTTTATTTGAAAAATTTTCTAAGAGTCTTCTTGGGATTGTTTGTTCTCACGTTTCGGATTTGAATTCTTTTATTCAAAATTCGGGGCGTGACAGTTTGGTATCAGAGCGTAAGGTACATATTTGGTGATTGTCAGTACTACCCGAGTGATGGCCAGTCTGCAGCGGATTCCCATCTGATGCTCTTCAGTACTGATATAATCATTGGGTATGTCGTAGTGTTAGGTGTCAGTCAGGGCATGAGTCTTTGGAACTTTAGGTTTGCCTTATAGGTGAAGGGGTGGAGCTTTGTGTAGCTTCTTTGAGTTGTAGTCTTTTGAGGAATGGGAACCTCTGGATTAAACTCTGGTGGAGATGTCGAGGATAGTTTTCAGGGAAAATCGTATCCTTGTGCGGAGTAGTCGTTTGGTTGTTGGGGTCATGGCGTTTGACCTATGCTTGTATCTAAAGTCGGTACAAGTGTTTGATCGAGTGTAGTTGTGCCTTCCTAAGTTGGATCGGCAGAGGTATTGGGTGGAAGGTGCTTATCAGGGGTTAGTCATCTTGTTTAATTGCGTGGTGTCTTAGTGGAGCATTTTATTCAGCATACTATTATGTGTTTAAGGTGACTCTAAGGTATCTATGCTGACCTTGTGTGTGGTTTGAGTTCTTGGTATGGTTTGAGAATGATTGTGGATTGCTGCTTCTCTGATTTTTGTTGTAGTAGAGATTTCGGCAATGCTGATTATGTTTGTGGAATGCTTTGTGATGACTTATGTGTAGGTTAGCTGAGGCTAGACCTTACTGTGATTTTGGTTATGAGATGGTAGGAATTGATGAGTGATTATGCATGCCTTATTTTGATGGTGATTGAGACCTTGGTGTAGTTTTGATTGGTGAAACAATCCCTTGTGAGTTGGAATGGTTTCACTATAATGTTGTTTAGGTAGTGGAATGCTTTTGTGGCAGTGCTTTTTGTAGCAGCTTTTGTAGCAGTGCTTGTGTGGCAGCCTTTGTGGCAGTGCCTTTTGTAGCAGTGCTTGTGTGGCAGCCTTTGTGGCAGTGCCAGTAGTGCTTTTGTAGCAGCTTTTATGGCAGTACTTGTAGTGCTTGTGTGGCAGTACTGGGTGGTGGTCTGTGTGACAATGATGGTGTGTAATGTTATGTGTTGATTTATGTGTGAGTATGGTCATTGTTGTGGTAGTAGAGGATCTATACCACTTTGATTGTAATTACAATGACATGTTTCATTTTCAATTCTTGTAATGTTGGGGTTGTATGATTGGTGAAGTGATGCAGATACTGTTGTGAGGACAGGATTCTGGACTGTTGTTTTGTCTGTGTGATGTGCTGCAATTGCAGAGTTTTGATTCATGAAATGATTGTTTTACCATCAAGTGGGGTGGTAAAGTGTCGTAGTGTGGTGATACTAGGTATTGTACCGGTATCAGTGTGTTTGATCGTGGTACAGTTGGAAGGGATGTTGATGCGACCATTGTTGGTGTCGGCTTGTATTCCAGACGGGACTACATAACAACTTGGATCGAGGGATATTGACTTGCTCAATATCTGGTGAAGGTTTCGTTACGAGAGCATTACTTGTTGGGGAACAAGGACTGGATTCGAGGATGTGTTTAGCCGTACCTGATTTTTGGGTAATGCGTTTAAATTTCGGGACGAAATTTCTTTGAGGAGGGTAGAATGTAAGACCTCGGAAATTTGTTATCACTACACCAATTTCGGAATCAGACAACACATATCAGACGACAGCAAACATTTTAACTGTCGTCTGAAATAATCAGACGACAGCAAGAAATATTCTGTCGTCTAAGTTTTTGAATCCAACAACAGTTTTTTCTTGGCTCTTGTGTAAAACCATTTCAGACAATGGTTGATTTTTTTGATGTTGTCTGAATTGACTCATTCAGACAACAGTTATTATGTGATGTTGTCCAAGGTTCATTTATACAATGGTTTATTTTTGCTGTTGTCTGATTATTTTCAGTCACACAACTGTTTTATTTTATTTTAGGTGTCTGTTGTCTGATATCTTTTAAGTCAATGCCTACTGAAAGATGTTGTCTGATTGTTCTGATTCACACAACAGTTTTAGGTTTCTATTGTGCCACTCTCTTTCAGACAATGTACTTGAGTTGATGTTGTCTGAGTTTTAGGGTTCAATACGCTGGAGCCCTAGAATTGACCTTTAAGGCTTGGTTAAATTTTCAAAATTCACTTCCCTCCGTTCGACCAAATTTTGGTGAAATGACTCACTAGCGACCCATTTGCTCTACTCTTCCCCGAAACTCTATGTCTCTATCCCTCTCCTCCTCTCTCTCTCTACCTCCTGATCGAAACAAAACACAAAACTCTAGAAAACGATTTTCTCTCTCACTCTCTCCCCGTCCTAATCGACCCAAACCACAAAACCCTAGAAAACAAATAGATTTCTTTGTGGTCAGCTCGGAGGTGGACTGGACGGAGCTGTGTGGCCATGCTTCTAGTAGTGGCCGGAGGACGTGCAGCCTAGCGTTGACTTGTCGAAGGAAGGCAAAGAAGATGGTGGCTCCGGTGAGTCTACCCTGATGGTCGGAGATCGGTGACAGAAGAAACAGAGTCCTCCAGATCCACTTTCTCTCTCCTCCTTCTCTTTCTCGTCTGTGCTTTAGGGTGGTCCAGTACTGTGGTCCTCTTCGGATTCGTATAGAGACGAACGTTTCTCTACCTACTATACACCGACATCGACTCATTTAGCGAAATCAGATATCAAAATCAATTGTTTCACACTATCAAGGTGAGCCAGTTGCGAAATCAAATTGGAAAAGCAATTCTATTTTAGTTAGTCGTGTCGATTTTGGGTTTTTTGCCTTTGTTTTTGTTCTCAGTTAAGCTTTTCCTGATTGCTTCTTCTTCTTATGCTCAGTAGAGTGTCGAAACTCGAGGCTTTGACGCGATACTGTGGTATTTGTCATGTAAAGAAATTTCGAAGAAAGAAAAACAATAGAAGCTCTTGCGTTGTTGGGATCGAGGGAAGAGAAGAAGAGGTTTTTCATCGGAGGTGATGTTTTATTGATGTCTGTGGTTTTGTGGTTTTGAATCGGTGGATTTTGCTGTGGTTGGGTTTCGATTGATCTTGATTTTTATGTTTTGTTGAGGTATTGATCTTGGTCTTCAGTGGGTGATTTTTGTTGAGGTTTGGATGTTCGGTTTTTCTGGATGTTTGGGTGTTTTCTTTGTGTTTGACTGGTGGTGATCGTTTTGTTCTTTGTGCAAGTTTTATGCAAAGGAGTATTTGGGTTGTTCTTTTGCCGGTGTTCCTGGTTTGGTTAGTTGGTGTTACTTGGTTGTGCTGCTGTGAATCAGGTATTTAACTTTTGTTCTCTAATTACTTGGTGTTACTTTGGTTACTTGGTTGTGCTGCTGTTGCTGTGTTTATATAGTTCTAATGGATAGTTTGTCTGGGTTTGTTCAGCATAACGTCCAATTGCAGCAAAAATATGGTTAATTAAACTTCAACTCTTTATCTGCATTCAATTTTCAATCGACATTGTTTAGCTCTGCTTAATCAAATCATTAAAAGTATAGTAATTTATGATTCTTTGCTTGCTCTGTACAGAGAGCGAGATAGAGAGATATTCTCTTTCCCTTCCACTTCTCTCTGCCTTCTCTTTCCCTTCCACTTCTCTCTGCCATCGTCGGAGACCACCATTTTTGGCCACCAATTCACGACACCACCCTTGGATCAGCTCCTCTGCTCGAAGACGGTAAATGGAATCGGAGTTCTGCGGCCTCTGCCTCAGTCTTGTAAGTCTAAGTCCCTAATTACTCACATTTGTAAACAAAAGGAAAAAAAGATTAGATTTTTATACATTTTATTGCTTGCAGGGAGATCGTTGTGTTATATTATATATATGGCTCAAATTGCCCCCGATGGATTATTGCAATGGAGGTAATAATAATACTGTGATTCTTTGTTTCATATTTGAGCATATATATTGTGCAAGACACTTGAATGGAGAAGCCGTATATTGAGGCTGGTTGAAGTATTGTGACTAGTTGAAGATTTGGAGTATTGAATAACTGAAACTATATATATTGGGGCTGAATTTTACAAAGAATGTGGCTTTTTAATCTTATGCTTATGTTTTGATGTTTACAAGCCTGTAGCAGCCATGCCATTACATGCATATGTTCAACTTTATGAACCCCTTGGTATGCTTGTTTTCTTTTTCAAGAATTTTTAGTGCATGTATCATTTTCCAGTGGCAATGATGAAATGCAATGATGAGATTTTTGAATAATAATAATGATGAAATGCAATGTGCTACTGTAAGTTAGTTTTCTTTTAGACATAAACTACTCATTGGTTTCTCAATCTTTTTAACTAGATTATATTTGATGATTCCTTAAACTTTAGTTTCTGGTAATGCATTTTTCATTCGTAAATGTGGTATCTTGAGGTCTTGAGTATGTGTTTCCCCCAATTTTAGTAGTACCATGGTTTACTAGTTGCAAGCCACCATTTTGCGGACTGCATTTGATGAGATTGAGAAACTGGAGACTTGACAGTCATTTGTTTTTTATAATCTCATATGATCCCATTAAATTTCCCAGTTTGTCTTACCCATATATATTCTTGAAATGTGGCTGATTTTATAAGATTTTGTGCTATAGGGACATGCCAGATCTAAACGACTTGCATCTTTAGCATCATCTCTGGCTGTGGTAAATTGTATGCCACCTTACTCTTTCATGTAGTGTAGCTTATGGTGATTTATGAACTTGAGTGAGCATGGCCATTATCTTTTTTATTTGTGGGAAATATACTAATTTTTGTCATTTGCGTTGTTTGTAAGTGAATTCGTCATATAAAAGGGCTACTGTAAATCTTTTATCAGAGGGTCTGAACAAAGCAGTAGCATTAGTTGGGAAAGTGCTATTCTTCATTAAGCATGAAAATGTTGCTCCACTGTAAGTCCTCTGGAAGCATCTTGCATATGTACTTGAGTGCTTATCTTTGTAGAGTTTCGCACAAGCTTATACTCTAGTACTCTACTAGCATTATCTTGTCTTGCTTTTAAAATTGAAGTGATTGAGTAGAGGAACTTGCTGTGTGTGTTTGAGTGCTTTTGTCTTTAGTTTTTTTTTGTTCCCTCAACACCTTAATCCTTTCTTTGTCTTAATCCTCAACACCTCCAATTTCATATCGAAGACCAGCTTGAACATGAGCTTGGTTTTGCACTCTTGCCAAGTCAAATTGGAGGAGTTCAGCAATTGCTTCTCCATGGCAAATGGTCGAACACCTTATATGCACTTTTTTGGAGCTACTTTGCAGCGATCAGGGGAGTAAATCCAGTAGTTCAGCCATTGATAGATTTGAATATGAATGTTCTTGTTTATAATGGTGTGTATTTGTTTTTGAATTTTGGGTGTTTTGGATTGGTTTGCTTGGTTTTGTGTGTTGGGTTTTGATTTAGTGTGGTGTTTTTATGGAAAGGTGAGATCTTTGGGGGGATTGAGATTGCTAGTGAGGAGAATGATGGTGAAGTTCTAATGGGGTTGCTGGGAGGGTGTGAAAGTTGTGTGCCGAATGTGGTTTCTAGGATCAAGGGGCCTTGGGCTATCATCTATTGGCAGGTAACTTTTGAGTGGTAAATTTCGATTTAGTGTGATTGGAATGTGTTGCACTATTTGTTTTGCTTTGGATACTAGTTTGAATTATGTCAAAGACGGCTTTGCACTCTTTCTAATGTTATTTGTCTTTCTATGGCAGTTGCTTTAATTCCTCTATCTATTTTTCACCAACATTTTCGTTCCACTTTTCGTTTTTCTTTTTCAATTTTCATTAATTTTG
Organism: Rosa rugosa; assembly: GCF_958449725.1. Taxonomy (NCBI): domain Eukaryota; kingdom Viridiplantae; phylum Streptophyta; class Magnoliopsida; order Rosales; family Rosaceae; genus Rosa; species Rosa rugosa. The sequence goes on from NC_084824.1 coordinate 55,672,647, forward strand.
CTTTAGATCCAATATTATATGCTATCTATGTCCTAAGTTATGGATTTGTGATCTCGCTTTCATTTTCATATTGTCCATTTTGGTATGGTGAACCAGTAAGCATTTTTACCTTTGGGTGAGATTTTGGTTTCTCTTTAATATGATTTTTAACTCCTCTGACAGATTCAATTTGTTAATGGACGTGTACCACAATCTATATCAAAAATACGAGGGTATTTCCAGCTAAAAACTATTGTCTAATAATTATTCATCATAAAATGCCTAGCAAAAACTGTTGTATAAGCTATCTAACTATAATACATTAAGGACTAAAAGAATGAGAAAGCCATTGTCTAGCAAAACAACAGACAACAGTTTTTCGGAAAAACCTATAATATCAATAATGGATAGACAATTGGAATTTCAGCTACATGTTGTCTGACCCAACCTTCAGACAACAACAAGCATATAAGCCCCTGTTGTCTGGCACAGCCTTCAGACAACAGCAAGCATATAAGCCCCTGTTGTCTGGCACAGAATTCAGACAACAGCAAGCATATAAGCCCCTGTTGTCTGGCACAGAATTCAGACAACAGTAAGTATATAAGCCGCTGTTGTTCTTTGTGGTATTCAGACAACAGACTGGGTAGTAACTGCTGCTGTACTAAATTTTATCAGACGACAGTTTTCTAGTATTGTCTGATTATGTATCAGACGGCATTGAGATAGACAACAGCAAACCTTATACTCAGACAACAGTGAAAAACTGTCGTCTGATTGAAAAATTGGTGTAGTGTATTAATTCCTAAATTTTTCCTGGGATTAATAAAGTGTTCGTTTGTACGATTTCGTGGTTCGAGGGTGGAGTGGAATTATTTTCGGACGAATAATTATTCGAAGTGCACGTTTTAGGGGGTTCACAAAGTTTGACTTTTTATACGTTTAGATTCTGTGAGAACTTCCTTCACGAAAGTTGTAGAGCGCATCGACACGAGTTTGTGGACATGTGGAACGCGAGAATCGGAGTTCGTATGAGAAAGTTATGAGCGATTGAAATTTGGGAAATTTCTATAAATATAAGAAAATCCGAGATTTTTTCATAAATCCCAAAACTTCCGAAATTTCCATTTTCTTCCCCAGAATTCTCTCTGTTCTCTCTCCTCCGCGCAACCCGACCCGAGGCGAAACCCGGCATCCCGACCCGACTGGATCTTTCATCTCCGGCCACCTCCGGCGACGGGACAAGCCAATGAACACTCAGACTTGCCTCGCCGACTTCCCTGTGGTGGTGGGTTGATCGGTGCCTCGCCGGAAGTAGCAGATCGGAGCGCCCAAAGTTTATGCTTTCGGGATCCGACCGGTTTTCCGATCTCCGGCGACTTCCCGGCCTATCTCTTCCCGGTTCTGGGATTGCCTCTTCCTGCTGATCATCCCCATATAGGCCTTGCATCTCGATTTGGGGTGTAGAGCGCTAGCGCAAGGTTTGACTTTTTCGATGGTCCTGATTCGATCTAGGATCTGATCAGATGCACGAGAGTGATCCAACTTCCAAGCTTGATCTAGGACGATCTATACTGAATCTCACTTTGCTCCAGGTATGAAAGTGGCTCATCTCATCATTTTTAACATGTTTGTAGTTGGTGACTTTGGCATCGGAGGTGGTTGATCCGGCGTTGACCGCCGTGGTTGACCACAATCTGAACCACCGCTTGTGGCAGCGCGTGGTGGCGCGTCTGGCCTTATTTTTGTGTTCTGTTTTCAGTTTATCCATCTACACATCGATACGGTCGTTTTGATATATTATAAGGTTAATTTGGAGAAAGTTGATGCATGTTAGGGTTTTAGGGTTTTCGATTCGTTTCGGTTTTCGATCCGTGAGGATTTGGCCGTCCGATCGACTTGTAGTTTTGATTTGTTGATCGTAGAAGTGTTCTGAAGACGTTGGATGGTCTCGGATGATGATCCGATTGTTGGATCGTCGTATAATTGTGTTTTGTGAATTTTGTGCTTTTTGTTGTATTGAGTGTGGCCTTGATTTGGTTAGGTGATTGATGGTTTGAGTTGGCGGACGATTGTGAATCGTATCTTGGCTGTTAGAGAAGACGCAGCAGGATTTGGAGGTGAGTAAATCTCACGGTGTTTCGGTTGATATATTAGTTATGTTTTATTTTAGTATATTTTATTGTTAGCATGAGAAATCATTTTCGAAACAAATTATTTGTTTTAAAATATATGAACTTGATCGACAACGGTTCATGGGTAAGTTAAAACAATGTTTTAATATAAAATGATTTTCGAGAAGTATAATTTATAAAACTATAGTTGGTATTAGTGGTCATTCCTGCGTGAATGACTACGTATATATATATTTACGTGGAATATATATATGGATGGTGTGGTGTTGGGATATGTATATGTTTGATGATTATATTGTTGAAAGAGTTATTTGGAGTTGTGATGTGACAATTGTGAGTCAGAAGGTTTCAGTGGTAAACCTGGGTTTATTCTGAGGACCGAAAGGTCTGAAGTTTGAAGGTTACAGTGGTAACCTGGATTTCTATTCTGAGGACCGAAGGGTCTGAAGTTTGAAGGTTACAGTGGTAACCTGGATTTCTATTCTGAGGACCGAAGGGTCTGAAGTTTGGTCGTAAGGTTGAACCTCGGCAGAGGTGACAGGTTACGATTCAGTTGAGCTCGAGTCTGTCGTAGTTCAGAGAAGGTTTTTGGGGTTTTTCGTTTGTGTTTACGTGAGATTGGGATTTCTATGAATTCTATTGTTTTCTTTAAATGTAATCTCCAGAACTAAGTTATATGCTGGGATTACTACCTTTTGAATTGTTTGTTTTTATGTAATCTCCAGAACTAAGTTATATGCAGGGATTACTGTCTTTTGAATTATTTGTTTTAATGTAATCTCCTGAACTAAGTTATATGCAGGGATTACTGCTTTTTGTATTGTTTGTTTTAATGTAAATTCCTGAACTAAACTCTATGCATGGATTTATATGATTTCTTTTGTTTGTTTTCATGTGATCTCCTGAATTAAGTTTCTATGCAGGGATTGCTGATTTTGCTTAATTCTTATTGTGGGTATAGTTGTGGGTTGTGATCTGTAGTGATTGGGAAATGAGTTGTGAGGTCATCGTTTTGACAAATGCTTTATGTTGAAGGGAAGTGAGTGTGATTTGTCGTTGTGATGATATGATATGATATGAACTTGATGTTTTGTTGTGTTTTGTGGAATTAAATATTGTTGCTTTAATTATCTCATGAATTGAGAAATTATAAGCATGAGTGACGTGAGTCATTTTAATTGAGTTTACTCATACGGGCTGAAAAGCTTACCGGGTTTGTTGTTTACATTCCCGGTGCACTATTCTATGGTGTAGGGTTTATTGTGCAGGTTAGAATATCGGGTGATCGTTATCGAAGCTGAGGTGGACTTTCAGTCACGTGGGTGTAGAAGGGCGCTTATACTTGTAGTCTTCCGCTGTGTAGTGAGTTGGTGAGAGTGGTTACATGTTGAATTGATATTCAGTTTAATTTGTAAACTATTGTAATGTAATATGTGACTCTAAAGAACGAGTCGGTATTGACATTGTGAGTTCAGTTTGTTTGTTGTTTAGTTTATTTGAAAAATTTTCTAGGAGTCTTCTTGGGATTGTTTGTTCTCGCGTTTCGGATTTGAATTCCTTTATTCAAAATTCGGGGCGTGACATTCTCAAAATCTTAAATTGCCTCTTTTGTTGTCTTTCCCATCAAGCTTCCACCAACTGTAGCATCCACCATACTTATACTTTGGGAGTTCAGACCTCTATAAAAAAATTGAGGCTTTTGGGGTTTAGTAAATCCATGGTCAGGACACTTCAAGAATAAATCCTTATAATGCTCCCAACTCTCATAAAAAGGTTCCCCTTGGGGTTGAGAGAAACCAAAGATTTCTGCTTAGAGAGCATTGGTTTTCTTAGCTGAGAAGAATTTCAACAAGAAATTTTTAACCAAATCATCCCAAGTAGTGATGGAACCAGATGGAATAGAGCTCAGCCACTTCCTTGCCTTGTCTTTCAATGAGAAAGGAAAAAGCCTTCAAGGGATTTGCTCATCTGATATCTCATACCAAAGAGTTCCACATGTCTTTAAATTGCTCCACATGGAGATAAGGATCTTCATATGTCTTCTCATAAAATTTAGGCAAGCTCTGGATTGTTGCCTGTCAAATCTCAAAATGCAGTCCTTGAGGAATGGGAGCTACAGCGATGCAAGATGATGTTGTGAGTGCAGTAGGAGTAGTGCACTCCTTTAATGCTTTTGTATCATCATCTGCCATTGGATCTTGAAATTTTTCTTGATTTCTTACTTGTCTTAAAAGTTGTTTACCAGTTCGTTCAATCTCTGGATCATAGACAATGAGACCTAAATTCTGAGATCGACGACCTTGCATAAACAAAATTCAAACCTGCAAGAAAAACAAACAAAAAGTAGGTAAAAGAAAAGGAAAAAAAAAAAAAAATTAAGTATGGCACAACTAACAAATCTAAGTCAATCCCCGACGATTGCACCAAAAACATGTTGTCAATTTTAATATAGTACTAGCAAGTGCATGAATCAATGTAGAATAGATGTGCAAATACGAGGTCGTTCCCTCAAGGACTGATTGAAACAATTTTGTTATGACAAATGTGCTATACTTAAGTAAGATAAATAAACTGAGTTTATGATGTGGATGAGTTTTAAACAGAATATTAAAGAAAGAAAAACTAAAATTAATGCGAATCCACTTCGTAAAATTTCTCAGAAAGCTAACATCCGTATCTTTACCAGTAATTTTAAATCCTTCTGGCTGAGTCATATATATCTCTTCTTTTAATTCACCATGTAAGAAAGCAGTTTTTACATCAAGCTGTGCTAACTCAAGATCAAACTGTGCAACCAAGGCCAATAAAATACGAATAGAAGAATGCTACACAAAGTAAATGACTCAAAAATGACAAGAACTGAACCTAAAGTCCTACATTTAAGGGTATAGAAATGTATGAAATTGTGAGTCTATCAAATTATCTTCACCCAGATTCGTCTTGAGGGAATTCCTTCTCACCTGGATTCCGCTCCTCACTCGGATTTCCCTCGAAGAGAATACTCTTTGCCCAGATTCACTTTGAGGAGATTTCTCCTCACCCATATTCACCTTGAGGAGTTCTCTTCTCACACAGATTTGCATTTAAGGAATTACTTCTCACCTAGATTTGCCTTGAGAGGATTTCTCCTCAGTAAGATTCGCCTTGAGAGGATTTATCTTCACCAAAATCTGCCTTTAGAGGTTAGACTTCGAGATATTTTTCCCAAACAGGTTAATATGCCTCTTTATTAGGCCATATCCTAATTAGAAACCATTATTAAAATTTTACGCCCCCACATAACCTCCACATTCCATAGTGTATGTTTATCTGTGAATAATTTATTTTTTTCTTTCTATTTTTCATTCCATCAAATTTTACAGATGGTTCTTCATTTTATCAGGATGTATCCTCAATATCTTATATATCGAGGATATTTTACGACACTAGAGAAATTTCACAAAAACTGTGGAAGATAAGATATTTTCCTTATGATATATCGATATCTCGAAAAAAAAAGATATCGAGAGATATATCAGAAATATCACAAATATTTCAATCTTTAAATACACTGAATACTCTCTCACACAATATAGAATGAGGAAGGAATGAATGAGTTACGATATAGTGATGTAGGTAGACAAAAGTTAATTGCACGTACACACCGACCCACTGCTCAACAAATTGGAAACACTTAATTAATTAGATCCACATGCAATATGCATATATGGTGGGGTTGTTGCACCTCTACTATCATCTCTTAGGGACCAGAATTAATATGGCACCAATTGCTTTATAATAATGGTAATAATAATTATTAAGCTCTCAAATAATATATAACGATTTTCTTGAATAATATATTAGGGAAATTAAACAGGTCAGAATGAAGTAGGTAATGATAAAAAAACTCCACGATATTTCCAGAATTAATATGGCACCAATTGCTTTATAATAATGATAATAATAATTATTAAGCTCCCAAATAATATCTAACGATTTTCTTTGAATAATATATTAGGGAAAGAATAAAACAGGTCAGAATGGAGTAGTATTTCCAGAATTAATATGGCACCAATTGCTTTATAATAATGATAATAATAATTATTAAGCTCCCAAATATTATCTAACGATTTTCTTGAATAATATATTCGGAAAATTAAACAGGTCAGAATGAAGTAGGTAATGATAAAATATTTCCAGAATTAATATGGCACCAATTGCTTTATAATAATGGTAATAATAATTATTAAGCTCCCAAATAATATATAACGATTTTCTTGAATAATATATTAGGGAAATTAAACAGGTCAGAATGAAGTAGGTAATGATAAAAAAAACTCCATGATATTTCCAGAATTAATATGGCACCAATTGCTTTATAATAATGATAATAATAATTATTAAGCTCCCAAATAATATCTAACGATTTTCTTTGAATAATATATTAGGGAAAGAACAAAACAGGTCAAAATGGAGTAGTATTTCCAGAATTAATATGGCACCAATTGCTTTATAATAATGATAATAATAATTATTAAGCTCCCAAATATTATCTAACGATTTTCTTGAATAATATATATTAGGGAAATTAAACAGGTCAGAATGAAGTATGATTCCCTGGTTGTGTCGTTGAGGCAAAGGAATGGTGATCTGATAGATTGTGGGGACGTAAAATGTTTAAAATATTGGGAGTTATTTCTATAATTGGAGATTGTGGGAAATAAGATAAAATGAGTCGAGAGTCAGAGCATGTTGATTTTGATATGAGTTAACTTACGTGAGCATGATATGATATGATATGAACTTGATGTTTGGTTGTGTTTTGTGGAATTAAATATTGTTGCTTTAATTCATCTCACGAATTGAGAAATTATAAGCATGCGTGACGTGAGTCACTTTAATTGAGTTTACTCATACGGGCTGAAAGGCTTACCGGGTTTGTTTTGTTCAATCCCGGTGCACTATTCTATGGTGTAGGGTTTATTGTGCAGGTTTGAATATCGAGTGATCATTATCAAAGCTGAGGTGTACGTTCGATGGCGTGGACGTGGAAGGGTGCTCTTAGTTTTAAGTCTTGCTCTGGGTAGTGAGTTGTGGTGGGTGTGTTTACTTATTGAATTGTCATTCAGTTTGATTTGTAAACTATCTGTAATGTAATATGTGACTCTAAAGAACGAGTCGGTATTGACATTGTGAGCTCAGTTTATTTGTTGCTTAGTTTAAATGAAAAATTTTCTATGTGTGTTTTCTTGTGTTTGTTCTCGCGTTTCGGATTTGAATTTTCTTTATTCAAAATTCAGGGCGTGACAAATATATTAGGGAAAGAACAAAACAGGTCAGAATGGAGTAGTATTTCCAGAATTAATATGGCACCAATTGCTTTATAATAATGATAATAATTATTATTAAGCTCCCAAATATTATCTAACGATTTTCTTTGAATAATATATTAGGGAAAGAACAAAACAGGTCAGAATGGAGTAGGTAATGATAAAAAAACTCCACCATATTTTCATATTACCACTTTTACCCTTTTACCTTTATTTGCTTTTTTAACTTTTACCGCTTTATCTTTTACTTTTACCGTTTTATTCTTACCGTTGCTGTAAGTAGATAAAGAAAAAATTAAAAATAAAAAAATTTCTTTTCAAACGGACTGTGGTGGGCCCATATCTTGAATTTATGATTTTAAGCATTTATTACTACTAGAATTCATCCTCTATATTCGAAGATAAACAAATAATTTTATCATTCATAAGTTCAATCGTTAGTAGAGTTGAATTGCTTACTGCTTGCAAAGAAACTAATAAAGAGTTGCGAGAAGAACGAGAAAAGTTAGAGAAAGTAAATTTTTTAGATCAAGACTTAATAGAAAAACTCCCCATTACTGGGATTATTTCTGTTGAATAGATGGGTCTGGTCTAGTCCAACAGAATCACGGGATGTTGTGCTACTATCGCTCTCGGTCTCGTTTATATGTAAAACAAACAAAGGTCAGAAGGAAGACCGGGTGTGCCCTAACGGCTTTTGGAACTCCTCAGGGGCATTATGAATGGCTAGTCATGCCTTTCATACTTAAGCAAGCTCCGTCCATTTTTCAAAGAAAGATGGATAATATCTTTAACTGCTGCTCAGACTTCTGCATAGTTTATATAGATGACATTCTTGTCTTCTCAAAAACTATGAATGAACATATGAAGCACCTAGAACAGGTGTGCAAATTTATTGTCCAAAAGGGGATCATCCTTGGACAAAAGAAAATACACCTTATTAAAGGTGAAATAGATTTTCTAGGCATTCATGTTAAAGATGGAGAAATTCATCTCTAAAAGCATATAGTGAAGAAAATCCGCCAGTTTCATGCTAAATCTCTTATGAGATTTTTGGGAGTCATTAACTTTGCTAGAGATCTTATCCCTCAAGTCAGTGGACTCACTGCTCTTCTCTCACCAAAAACAAGTTCGAAGAGAAAATGGTCTTTCACAAAGGATGACAGTAATACTGTCAGAAAGATTAAAGAGTTAACAAAAGACCTGCCACCTTTACAGTTACCAGAATAGGGTGATTTGATCATTTTGCAGACTGATGCAAATGATTATTACTTGGTAGGAGTTGTTCTAGCAGCAACACCAGATACAAATCAAGAGAAAATTTGTAAATTGTTATATGAAAAATTTAATCCTGCATAGTTAAATTATTTAATAGGAGACAAGGAAGTCCTTGCTCTATTTAAAACTATTAAGGGTGCAAAAGCATTCTTAGGAACAAGTTTTTGGTCAGAACTAACATTAAAAGAGTTAAAAATTTCAAAAATTATAAACTAATTGATGCTGTTGATAGGGGAAGAGTTCTTAGATGGCAAATATTTTTAACTCAATATGAGTATGACGTTGAAATGGTTGCAGGTGACAAGAAGTATTTGCCTGACGCGCTCACAAGAGAAATGGCCATGTTCAATAGAGATGAAAGACGCAATCCGCGAAGCAAAATACCAGAACTTGAAGAAAAAAGTATTTGGAAAAGATATAAGAGTGGTGACAAAACAATTGGACCCTTGCATGATGGACCAGGCTATCAGTACATAGTATCCTACAGCAAACCAGACACGAGTCAAGGTACTGAAAGGGTTAGATTGCCCAAACAATATCCCAAAGAAAACAATTCAGCTTGGCAAGATGAAGTGCAGTCTGTTAAGTCCAATGATGAAGAAAAACTCTTAAATGAGTTTCTGCTACATCTGAAAGGAGCAACCACAACTGATCGATCCCAGGAGAAAGGATCGGCTAGCCAGTCTCAAACGGCAGACGGTAAAGTCATATCAAGTCCGTTGATGGTTGATGGTTGCTGCTTTGCCAAAAAGTAGGCAAAACCCTTTTGGGTAAAATCAACCTATTCCATTGAGAAGAAATAGTGTTCATAATAAGCTGTTAAAGGTTTTTCAGAAACCTGTATTCATAATAGATAGAGTTTTAACCTTCAAACAGAAGCTTATTTTAGATAATATTCTCAGCGCTTTCTATGAAGGTAATGAGAATCATATTCTTCAGTGTCTAGAAGCTTTAACAGAAGAATTGTATGAAATCCATACAAAAGAGAAAACTACTCCAGTTAAGAATCCCAACATTTTATATTTTGAAAATCCAAAAAGTGCTAAAGTCCCTGTTTTAGCATTAAAGGAGTTTGAGTGATTTCATTTCCATAATCTCATAGGAGGTTTCGGGTATAAACTCCCTTCAACGTTATTTGTGGTCCCTGGCCCTTATTATGGGAGATATCTAATTGATGTTTAAGCTTAGCATCCTCGGAAACACAAGCTATGGCTTGTAGCAGAAAATGGTTTTGTTCATAATCTATGTATCATTTTTAGTTGACATTTAGGTGATTGATGTTGTTGCAGAAAAGAATTCAATGCTGGAAACGAATGCGGTAGCTGATTGATGTTTACGTCTTATTCTAGTTGCAGCAACAACAGCTAAATCTTATATTGTAGATAATAACAACTTTGTTTGACATCTAGGTGAGTTCTTGCAAAAGCCTGCCTACTCATCCTTTCCTTCTTAACCCTCTTTCTCAGCTCTATATAAATACAACCCATTGCTTCAGACTTTATATATTAACATTTTTGCATTACAACATAACACATTCCCCATCCTTCCTTCTTCCTCCCCACCTTGACCTTTTTTCGATATCAAAATGGTGACCGTTGACGAAGTCCGCAAGGCTCAACGGGCTGAGGGTCCGGCCACCGTCTTGGCCATCGGGACAGCCACTCCTCCCAATTGTGTCGACCAGAGCATATATCCCGACTACTATTTTCGTATAACCAAAAGTGAGCACAAGGTTGAGCTCAAGGAGAAATTCCAGCGCATGTGTAAGTAGTAGCTAGCCACGTACTGATTTCTCTTGTCCATTCTACTTTCCAAAGAAAACTTTTGTGCCATCAAATTGGAATTAGTCATATAAATAGATTACCCTAATGTATAATTTGGCATGCAATCCTTGCCATATATATGTGATTTTCAGGTGACAAGTCAATGATCAAGAAGCGTTACATGTATTTGACTGAAGAGATCTTGAAAGAGAATCCCAGTATGTGCGAGTACATGGCACCTTCACTTGATGCAAGACAAGATATGCTGATTGCTGAAATTCCAAAGTTGGGCAAAGAGGCTGCCACCAAGGCCATTAAGGAATGGGGTCAGCCCAAGTCTAAAATCACCCACTTGGTCTTTTGTACCACCAGTGGTGTTGACATGCCCGGGGCCGATTACCAGCTCACCAAGCTTTTAGGCCTCCACCCGTCCGTCAAGCGCCTCATGATGTACCAACAAGGTTGTTTCGCCGGCGGCACCGTGCTCCGGTTGGCCAAGGACTTGGCTGAGAACAATCGGGGAGCACGTGTTCTCGTTGTTTGCTCCGAGATCACTGTCGTCACTTTCCGTGGGCCTAGCGACACCCATCTCGATAGTCTTGTGGGCCAAGCCTTGTTCGGTGACGGTGCTGCGGCCATTATTGTTGGGGCTGACCCGCTGTCTGAGATTGAGAAGCCCTTGTTTGAGGTTGTCTCGGCGGCTCAAACTATCCTTCCTGATAGTGATGGGGCCATTGAAGGGCATCTTCGTGAAGTTGGGCTCACATTTCACCTCCTCGAAAATGTTCCCATGCTAATTTCGAAGAACATCGAAAAGAGCCTCAACGAGGCCTTCAAGCCTTTGAACATCACGGACTGGAACTCACTTTTCTGGATTGCACACCCGGGTGGCCCTGCAATTCTGGATCAAGTAGAGGCGAAATTGGCATTGAAGCCCGAAAAGTTAGAAGCAACAAGGCACATATTGTCCGAATACGGCAACATGTCCAGTGCTTGTGTGTTTTTTATTTTGGACGAGGTGAGGAGGAAGTCTGTAGCAAATGGGCACAAGACCACTGGAGAGGGCCTGGAGTGGGGAGTTCTATTTGGGTTTGGGCCTGGGCTCACCGTCGAGACCGTCGTGCTTCACAGTGTTGGTGTCACTGCTTGAACTTGAAGTTCTGGGCTGATCCATTTCATATGCTCCCTATTCTATTATGAATGATTTGCATGATTAGTTTATAGCTAGTTTTGGTTTTGGTCATGGTAATTTATTTTTTTAAAGGCGTGTGTGGGCATCATGGGGAAAGCTTAATTGTTGTTGTGTTTACTTTCATGTTGACAAAGTGTAGCCACTTAGATAAAATAATGCAATAATATAAGCTTCCATTTCATGTGACATATTACTATTTTTTCTTTCCTTTTGTTTGATACAATAAATACAATGGTAAGGAATTGACCAGGTCAGTTAGTTTACCAGACAAAGGCTTTTTAGCTAGCCTTCATCATATCATGCTCATTCAACTTGTCATTCCCATCCTCTACATCCTGAGAGGACTTGTGCTTCCTGACTCTCATAATGTCATCTAAGCTGGAGGGATATTCCTTTTCAGTCTCATAATTAATTGCTAAACCAAATATGTATATTCTTTCACACCAAAATCAAACCCAGTGGTTCAAAAATTGGGTTGTTGTAAAGAAATGACCTCACAACCGGGAGGAAATCGCCTGTCCCCAATAACCCTATCCCAACCCTGTCACTACTCCTATATCGTGACACATGTCTATCAACTTAACAGAGATTAACACCGTTAAGTCTATTACTTTTCAGCCTTTTTCTTAATAAAATACATAAAACTCATTGATTATTGTTTGACTCTAACTCTTCCTCTTCCCTATCCATCCGTATTCTTCTTCTTTTCTTCTCTCTACACTTGTGCAACAAACTCAACACCCTTTGTTCCATCACTCCAACAACCTTGCTGTGGATTTTAAGTTTTAATCCAGTTGGAAACCCATCCCAATTTGTGTTCGTCGTCTCTTAAGGAGGAAGTTGATTGCGATGGGAGGAAACTGATAAAGTGATTTAAGGCGACGAAGAGGAGGATGCACTACAAAGATGCGCTGTGGCAAACAAGAAGAATATAGAATTTTGGTTGGCTAGTGTCTGCAAAGGAGGCATTTATTCAAATGTCAGGAGTTTTTAAAGATGAATAATTACAGACTGAAATGGCCAAAATGATTTGAAGAAGAGCCAAAAACTGATTTCTTTTGTAATCTCTGAATTCGATTTACTAGAAATATAATTTTGGCTATTCCATTCGGAAGACCCACCATCCTGATCCACACCATCAGTCAACGCAGCAACCACCGAAACCACCATAGCCACCGTAACTCCACAACTAAAACCTTAACCAAGAAAAGCTCTGCAAAGCCAACTCCAGCCTCCTCATCCCGGGCCACGAAGAAGAGCCAAGAAGGCAAAGAAGAGGATGATGAAGAATAAGAAAACAATGTCGCTGAAGAAGGCTCTCTGGCCAGAATGGCTTGATGGCTAGATCTGGGCTTTGAATCAATAGAAAGAAAGAGAAAAAGAGAAAAATATTATTTAAAATTTTTTTACTTATTTTTTAGTGAGAGTTAACAGAGTTAGTAAGGTGTTAGGTTAGTGATGACGTGTCAAATTTGTATTCGTGAGACAGAGTTGGGATAGGATTATTGGGGACAGGTGATTTCATCCCCTCATAACCTTGAAAGTCCGACCCCAAAGGCTTTGATTTCATTAATTTGGAAATGGATATCTTCACATATGGTGTATGAAATATAGATGATTCTACACTTTGGTGTATGAACTTTGGAAACTATCAAAATGGTGTATCAAGTTTGCTCCACTCTTTCATTTTGGTGTATGCCGTTAAATTTTCCGTTATCTTTACAAAAAAAAAAAAAAACTGACAAAGCCCATATTTCTGAGTTTTTTTTTTTTTTTTTTTTTTTTTTTTTTGTAAAGATAACGGAAAATTTAACGGCGTACACCAAAGTCTAGAAATGCCTAAAGTTGATGCATAGTTTGTGATGTTTTCCCATTTGGAAAATGTGTTGTGGTACAAGTACAGGTCACTTCAAGTCAAAAAGATTTTTATATAAATACACAAAACAACCCAGAGATCCATCATATCCAAAATCAAATTAGAATAAATGTTCAATCAATCTATCTATTAGGACACAATTCCAAAGCTGATACTAGCATAAGCGCCGTTGAAAACAGCACAATCTTCACCACAATTGCCAAACTCTTCCAATTCCTCCAGCCATCAGTAGCCCTATCTAAACCCACCTCCGAAACAGAGCTGCAAAACCCCAAAATCCCAGTCCACACTCGACAAACAGCCCAACAAAATAAGGCGAAGAGTACTCCATTTTGAGCCCAATCATCTCAAATCCTCCAACCATTAAGAACAAGAACAGCCCAGCAACAAGAAGAACCAACAAAAACACAAACTGGGAAGCAAGAAGAGTACTTAATACTGGCCAGAACGAAACCTTGACAGATTGGACAGCCGATATGAACTTGACCGTTGAGAGAGAAGAAGGTTTTAGGGAAATGTGAATCAATTTTGCTTCTGGGATTCTGTATGTGAGTGAGAGAGAGAGAGAGAGAGAGAGAGTTTGAGGAGAGAGGAAGTAAATCTGAAATTCTCTCTCTCCTCCACACCATCGTGCTCCCCAGACTCCAATGAGTCAAACCCAACCTACACTTCGTCTAACGACGCCTGGAAGCGATCTCACGTGCCAACACTTTTGATACCTAGAATTGATTTGGACACCCACCGGCTCCGTTACCCTTAGATGGTCAGCCAACAACTTAACCCACCTTTCCAATGACCTCATAAAATGAAGCAGAAGAAGCAAAATGATTTTTTTTTTTTTTTGGGTGAGCAGAAAAAGCACGAAGTATAGGCAAACTGGGTGTAGTAGAAGAAGAACGACGCATAGGGTTCTTTATTTATTTATTTTTTAGTGAATTTAGCCCAAAGGTTATTTTGAGAATTTACCCTTCTTGGAGGGTCAAAGGTTGAAATGTGGGGCCATGCTGTCGGCTCCATGCCAACTCAGCAAATGAACTCATGATTGGAGCCAAATTTGAAATTTAGACGCGGGTGGTGGAAATTAGAAGTGCACGGATCATCGTGATTAAAAAAAAAAAATCAGGGACCAAACTGATTTTCGACCCAAAGTTTGAGAGAGTAAACTGAATTTAGTCCTATATAATAAGATCTCCGTAACCCAAAAAAAGGAGGCATAACATCTGAGATATAAGATTGTATTTACTAGTTTACATCATTTGTCTTACTAGACTTTCTGTTGCAAAGTATTAATGAAGTCACCTTTCATTGCAGTACTATCAACCTAGTACTCTTAGTTTCTACATGAGAAGGTGTGAAAATATATTCCCACTTTTTCAATAGGGGTATATATGTATTTGGATTATTTGTTCCTCTTATTGAAGCAACTCTAAATTTTTAGAATCAAAAGTGCTTTTTTATTTCTTGCCTTCATTTATGGGATGGACACGATATTTACTAACTACAGACTATCAATTGTGTTTGAACCATAAATCCATTATCTCCATTTACTATTTCCACTATCTCCATTTAGTGCTCCACTACCTCCACTTAGTGCTCCACCTCCATTTAGTGCTCCACTATCTCCACTTAGTGCTCCACTACCTCCACTTAGTGCTCCACCTCCATTTAGTGCTCCAGTACCTCCACCTAGTGATCCACTACCATTTAGTGCTCCACTATCTCCACTTAGTGCTCCACTACCTCCACCTAGTGCTCCACTATCTCCATTTAGTGCTCCACTACCTCCACCTAGTGCTCCACTACCATTTAGTGCTCCACTATCTCCATTTAGTGCTCCATTATCTCCATTAGTGCTCCATTATCATGATTTGTTTAAGGCCAACCACTTTGGCATGGTATCCTATATATAGAGGCTAAAATGAAACAACACAACACACAATTCATCAACAACAATCTCTAAGATTATCCAAGCCTCTCCAGAGCAACCCCTCTTCTTCTCTTACCGGTGACCACACTCCAGTCCTAGAATCCTCAGGAGCCGACTGTCAGTGCCACCAAACCTTCTGTCAACGTGCTTTGGTCCTAGTCTCCTCGGGAGCCGACTGTAGTACCGCGACCACAACGGTTACGGAACCAGCCAAGCTAAAGTCACGCTTTAGCAAGTTCTCCCCACTTCCCGGTGATTTCGCTCTGCTCAATCTACAATATTGAGTATCGATTGTGTGACAAGAAGAAACTGCAGCAAAGTCCTCACCACGAGGCACAAAGAATCCTGCGACGAGGTTGATGCTCTCCTCGTCCTCAATCGCTGAACAGAAGTCAGGTCAAGGGACACCCCCGACGACCGCACCCGAACGGTGCTGGCATGCCCACGCAAGAAAAGAGACTGTTGACCAGCTGCAGCAAAATTAGAGCCAAACATTTTAGCACGCCCAGTGGGACCTACTGCATAGCTTTTCTTCGCAGCCATTAGTTGAGGGCGGAGTATTTGACAGAGGCTCTTAAGGTTAAGGGCGGCTTTTATTAACACTTGTTGAACTGTCTTCACACTTATGACCTTTCTCATCTTAGTAAGTATAGCCTATGTGAAATGGTGTCTAGAAAGGGGACAACGTTCATGACAGGTTCTTGAATCCAGAAGTGCGTGCAAATGGGTCTAAACCACTATGTGGGAGTAGCTCATGCCAAAATGGATTATGCCTCTCTTGTTCGCCCTCCCCCACCTGGCCATTTCAGTAAGGTTGCCCAAAGGATTTGAAAGAAAATTTGTGTCTAGGCGACTATACAGGCACCGGAATAGTGATCTAATAGATTGTGGGGACGTAAAATGAATTGAGAGACAGAGCATGTGGGTTTTTAGTTGGGTTGAAATTGTTGAGCATGTTATTGATTAATTTGAACTTGACGTTTTGTTGTGATAATTGCATATTGTTTTTGTTAAACTAAGATGGTGAAAGCATGTATTTTGTGGAATTAAATGTTGTTGCTTGAATTATCTCACGAGTTGAGAAATTATAAGCATGAGTGACGTGAGTCACTTTAAATTGAGTTTACTCATACGGGCTGAAAAGCTTACCGGGTTTGTTGTTTACATTCCCGGTGCACTATTCTATAGTGTAGGGGTTTTTGTGCAGGTTTGATTATCGTGTGATCATTATCAAAGCTGAGGTGTACGTTCGATGGCGTGGACGTGGAAAGGTGCTCTTAGTTTTAAGTCTTCCGCTGGGTAGTGAGTTGTGGTGGGTGTGTTTAGTTATTGAATTGTCATTCAGTTTGATTTGTAAACTATCTGTAATGTAATATGTGACTCTAAAGAACGAGTCGGTATTGACATTGTGAGTTCAGTTTGTTTGTTACTTAGTTTAAATGAAAAATTTCTATATATGTTTTCTTGTGTTTGTTCTCGCGTTTCTGATTTGAATTTTCTTTATTCAAAATTCGGGGCGTGACAGTTTGGTATCAGAGCATAAGGTACATATTTGGTGACAGTCAGTACTACTCGAGTGATGGCCCGTCTGCAGCGGATCCCCATCATATACTCTTCGGTATTGACATAGTCATTGGGTATGTGGAGTGTTAGGTGTCGTCTAGAGCGTTAAGTCATCAGAGCATAGGTCGGCTCTGTAAGTGAAGTGTAGGAGCTTTGAGTAGCTTCTTGAGTTGTAGTCTTTTGAGGAATGGGAACCTCTAGATTAGACTCTGGTGGAGTGGTCGAGGATGGTTTTCATGGAAAATCGTATCCTTTGTGCGGAGTAGTCGTTTGGTTGTTGGGGTCATGGCGTTTGACCTATGCTTGTATCTAAAGTCGGTACAAGTGTTTGATCAAGTGTTGTTGTGCCTTCCTAAGTTGGATTGGCAGAGGTATTAGGTGGAAGGTGCTTATCAGGGGATAGTCATCTTGTTTAATTGCGTGGTGTCTTAGTGGAGCATTTTATTCAGCATACTGTTATGTGTTTAAGGTGACACTGAGGTATCTATGCTGACCTTGTGTGTGGTTTGAGTTCTTGGTATGGTATTGAGAATGATTGTGGAATGCTGCTTCTCTGATTTTTTGTTGTGGTAGACATTTCGGCATTGTTGATTGTGTTTGTGAAATACTTTGGGATGACTTATGTGTAGGTTAGCTGAGGCTAGACCTTACTGTGATTGTGGTCATGAGATGGTAGGAATTGATGAGTGATTGTGCATGCCTTATATCGATAGTGATCGAGACCTTGGTGTAGTTGTGATTTGGTGAAACAACTTCCTTGTGATTTGGAATTGTTTCACTGTGACAAATTTATGTGTTGATTGAGTGATTGAATTGATGTTGTTGTTTTCAATTCTTGTAATGCTGGGGTTGTTTGATTGGCGAAGTGATGCAGATACTGTTGTGAGGACAGAATTCTGGACTGTTGTTTTGTCTGTGTGATGTGCTTCAATTGCAGAGTTTTGATTCATGAAATGATTGATTTACCATCAAGTGGGGTGGTAGATTTCTTAGTGTGGTGATACTAGGTATTGTACCGGTATCAGTGTGTTTGATCGTGGTACAGTGGGAAGGGATGATGATGCGGCCCTTGTGGATGATTAGCTTGTTTTTCCAGACGGGACAACTTAGCAACTTGGATCAAGGGATATTGACTTGCTCAATATCTTGTGGAGGCTTAATGACGACGGCATTACTTGCAGGAGAGTGAGGACGAGATTTGAGATTGAGTTAGCCTTACCTGATTGTTGGGTAGTGTGCTTAAATTTCGGGACGAAATTTCTTTAAGGAGGATAGAATGTAAGACCTCGGAAATTTGTTATTAATTCCTAAATGTTTCCTGGGATTAATAAGGTGTTCGTTTGTACGATTTCGTGGTTCGAGGGTAGAGTGGAATTATTTTCGGACGAATAATTATTCGAAGTGCACGTTTTAGGAGGTTCACAAAGGTTGACTTTTTATACATTTGGATTCTTCGAACACTTTCTTCACGAAAGTTGTAGAGCGCGTCGATACGAGTTTGTGGACATGTGGAACACGAAAATCGGAGTTCGTATGAAGAAGTTATGGCCATTGGAAAACGTTTCCATTTTGGTTAAATAGCAAAAATCCCAAAAATTTTCAGAAAACCCGAAAATTTCCAAAAAGGGAAAGTTTCTCCCCCGACCTCAGTTCCGCCCAGCCAACTTCGGCGGCTTCGTTCTCCGCCGTCCGGCCACCATAGGCCGTGATGTTTGTCCCTATTTCTTCGCCTCAGTCCCAAATTCGTCTCCATGAAGTTTCACGGTGTGGGTAGACCTGTGCACGACGCTACAAGGCCGAGAAGTTGCACGGTGGAGCTGCAAATCGCCGGGCTTGGTTCTCCCAGCTCCGGCCACTATAGCTCGAGTTCTTTGGGGGCTTTTGAAGCCCAGAGGACGTAGATGCTTCCCTCCAAGAGGCTTGCAACGATTCAACCTATGGAGCTCGAATTTGGAAGATTGGGAATCTAGGGTTCTTCGAATTTCTGAAATTGCGAGGTAAATTCCGGCCAAATGGCTTTGTTTCTGACTTTGTGTTAGTTATGAAAGTTTCAATTGGAGTTGAGATGAAGAACTTTGATGTCGGAAGTTTTGTCAAATTTTGACTTTGGATTGGTGGCGGTGCCGCCACTGTGGTGGTGGGTTCCGGCGGCTTCCGGCCACCTCTGGGGCAGTTTCTGCTCCTCAGTGCGATCTACTCGTCGATACGAGCATTTCGATATATAGTTTGTAATTTTTGGAAATCGTATGAGCATGTTATGAATTTTCCAAGTTTTAGGGTTTTCGGTTCGATCGGTTTTCGATCCGTGAGGATTCGGCCGTCCAATTGACTTGTAGTTTTGTTATATTGATCGTATAAGTATTCCGGAGGCCTCGGGTGGTCTCGGATGAAGTTTCGCCTCGATTGACATTACTTTTGGGGATTTTAGTTCAACGGGGGTTTGAACTTTAATCGTTTTCGATCCGTATACTAAGTTGTGATGCATTTTACTTAGGTGATTGATGGAATGTGTTCTGTACTTTATCTCGGCTGTAAGAGAAGACGCAGCGGGATTTAGAGGTGAGTAAATCTCACGGTGTTCAGTTGATAAATTAGTTATGTTTAATTTAGTAGATTTAATTGTTAGCATGCAAAATCATATTTATCAAAATAAATTATTTGTTTTAAAATATATGAACTTGATCGACAACGGTTCATGGGTAAGTTAAAACAATGTTTTGATATAAAATGATTTTCCAGAAGTATAATTTATAAAACTATAGTTGGTATTAGTGGTCATTCTTGCGTGAATGATTACGTATATATATATTTACGTGGAATATATATATATATATGGATGGTGTGACATTGTGATGTGCGTATGAACTGTGAATTATTCAGAATGTGGTTTTGTGCGTTTACTCTTTGTGGAAAATTCGTTATATCAGGGGCTTGTTGATTTGTCGTGTTGAAAGAGTAATTGAGTTGGGGTAACATTTTGAGTCATGTGGGATTCTTTGTAAATGTTTGCTGATCTTCGGATCTAGTGTCACTGTGGGTGACCGTTTGCTGATCTTCGGATCTGGAGTCACTGTGGGTGACCGTTTTCTGATCTTCGGATCTGGTGTTTATTTGAAGTTGATGGGTGATCATCTACTTTAGTCAAAGTCGATGGGTGAACATCGACTATCGACTTTAGTTTGGAGTTGATGGGTGATTATTGACTTTAGTGTGAGTTGTTTGACTTCTTCATTTATTTTCCTTTTCCTTCTAATTGTTGAATTTTATGTAATCTCCTGAACTAAGTTATATGCAGGGATTACTGTCTTTTGAATTGTTTGTTTTATTGTAATCTCCTGAACTAAGTTATATGCAGGGATTACTGCCTTTTGTATTGTTTGCTTTATTGTAATCTCCTGAACTAAGTTATATGCAGGGATTACTGCTTTATGTATTGTTTGTTTTAATGTAAATTCCTGAACTAAACTCTATGCAGGGATTTATATGATTTCTTTTGTTTGTTTTCATGTGATCTCCTGAACTAAGTTTCTATGCAGGGATTATTGATTTTGCTAAATTCTTATTGTGGGTACAGTTGTGGGTTGTGATCTGTATTGATTGATAAATGAGTTGGGATGGCATGATTTTGGCAACCGCGTTATGTTGAGGGAAATGAGTATGATTTCCTGGTTGTGCCGTTGAGGCAAAGGAATAGTGATCTAATAGATTGTGGGGACGTAAAATGAATTGAGAGACAGAGCATGTGGGTTTTTAGTTGGGTTGAAATTGTTGAGCATGTTATTGATTAATTTGAACTTAACGTTTTGTTGTGATAATTGCATATTGTTTTTGTTAAGCTAAGATGGTGAAAGCATGTATTTTGTGGAATTAAATGTTGTTGTTTGAATTATCTCACGAGTTGAGAAATTATAAGCATGAGTGACGTGAGTCACTTTAAATTGAGTTTACTCATACGGGCTGAAAAGCTTACCGGGTTTGTTGTTTACATTCCCGGTGCACTATTCTATGGTGTAGGGGTTTTTGCGCAGGTTTGATTATCGTGTGATCATTATCAAAGCTGAGGTGTACGTTCGATGGCGTGGACGTGGAAGGATGCTCTTAGTTTTAAGTCTTCCGCTGGGTAGTGAGTTGTGGTGGGTGTGTTTACTTATTGAATTGTCATTCAGTTTGATTTGTAAACTATCTGTAATGTAATATGTGACTCTAAAGAACGAGTCGGTATTGACATTGTGAGTTCAGTTTGTTTGTTACTTAGTTTAAATGAAAAATTTTCTATATGTGTTTTCTTGTGTTTGTTCTCGCGTTTCGGATTTGAATTTTCTTTATTCAAAATTCGGGGCGTGACAACAAGGTTTGAAGTTTTCGACGTCCCTGATTAGATCTAGGATCTGATCAGACGCACGAGAGTGATCCAACTTCCAAGCTTGATCTAGGACGATCTAGACCGAATCTCACTTAGCTCCAGGTATGAAGGTGGCACATCTCTTCATTTTGAATAAGTTTGTAGTTGGTCACTTTGCCATTGGAGGTGGTTGACCCGGCGTTGACCGCATGCTGACCCGTCGCTTGTGGTGGCGCGTGGCGGCGCGTCAGACCATATTTTTGTGTTCTGTTTTCAGTTTATGCATCTACGCATCGATACGGTCGTTTTGATATATTATAAGGTTATTTTGGAGAAAGTTGATGCATGTTAGGGTTTTAGGGTTTTCGATTCGTTTCGGTTTTCGATCCGTGAGGATTTGGCCGTCCGATCGACTTGTAGTTTTGATTTGTTGATCGTAGAAGTGTTCTGAAGACGTTGGATGGTCTCGGATGAGGAACCGACTGTTGGATCGTCGTATAATTGTGTTTTGTGTTGTATTGAGTGTGGCCTTGATTTGGTTAGGTGATTGATGGTTTGAGTTGGCGGACGATTGTGAATCGTATCTTGGCTGTTAGAGAAGACGCAGCAGGATTTGGAGGTGAGTAAATCTCAGGTGGTTCATTTACGAACCGAGTTATTTAATCGTCAGAATTGATTGATAATTGTAAATCGTTTTCAAAATAAAGTTTTGTTTGAAATAATATGAACTTGATCGACTACGGTTCATAGGGCTACGGCTCACAGGTAATGAAAATGAATTTAAGTATAAAATGAATTTCTTGGTTTTAATGCGTATAAACTATAGTTGGTATTAGTGGTCATTCCTGCGTGAATGACTACGTATATATATATATATATATATATATATTTACGTGGAATATATATCTGGAAGGTGTGGCATGTGATATGTAGACTTTTGTTGATTTATACTGTTGAAAGAGTTATTTGGAGTTGTGATGTGACAATTGTGAGTCAGAAGGTTTCAGTGGTAAACCTGGGTTTATTCTGAGGACCGAAGGGTCTGAAGTTTGAAGGTTACAGTGGTAACCTGGATTTCTATTCTGAGGACCGAAAGGTCTGAAGTTTGAAGGTTACAGTGGTAACCTGGATTTCTATTCTGATGACCGAAGGGTCTGAAGTTTGAAGGTTACAGTTGTAACCTGGATTTCTATTCTGACGACCGAAGGGTCTGAAGTTTGGTCGTAAGGTTGAACCTCGGCAGAGGTGACAGGTTACGATTCAGTTGAGCTCAAGTCTGTCGTAGTTCAGGGAAGGTTTTTGGGGTTTTTCGTTTGTGTTTACGTGAGATTTGGATTTCTATGAATTCTATTGTTGATTTAATTGTAATCTCTTGAACTAAGTTATATGCAGGGATTACCGCTATTTGTTTTGTTTTGTTTGTTTTCATGTAAATTCTTGAACTAAACTCGATGCAGGGATTTATATGATTTCTTTTGTTTGTCTTCATGTAAATTCCTGAACTAAACTCTATGCAGGGATTTATATGATTTCTATTGTTTTCTTTAATTGTAATCTCCTGAACTAAAATACGACGCAGGGATTACTATAATTTGAATTGGGTGACTTTGGTGATCTCCTGAACTAAACTTTCGAAGCAAGGATTACTAATTGTTATCTTGTGTGATTGTATGTTTGGTTGTGTTTGTGATCTTAAATATTGTTGCTTTAATTATCTCACGAGCTGAGAAATTATAAGCATGAGTGACGTGAGTCACTTTAATTGAGTTTACTCATACGGGCTGAAAAGCTTACCAGGTTTGTTTTGTTCAATCCCGGTGCACTATTCTATGGTGTAGGGTTTATTGTGCAGGTTAGAATATCGGGTGATTGTTATCGAAGCTGAGGTGGACTTTCCATCACGTGGGTGTAGAAGGGCTCTTATACTTGTAGTCTTCCGCTGTGTACTGAGTTGGTGAGAGTGGTTACACGTTGAATTGATGTTCAGTTTAATTTGTAAACTATTGTAATGTAATATGTGACTCTAAAGAACGAGTCGGTATTGACATTGTGAGTTCAGTTTGTTTGTTGCTTAGTTTATTTGAAAAGTTTTCTAAGAGTCTTCTTGTGATTGTTTGTTCTCGCGTTTCGGATTTGAATTCCTTTATTCAAAATTCAGGGCGTGACAAAACTCCTTCTCCAAGGGACTCAAACTTATTCAAAAAGTTGAAAACCGCGAGGGAAGAAGGGCAGACGGATAAGCGGCAAGGGGTTTTAACCAGACCTTACATTCCGCCAGTGTCGACGTCCTCCATCAAAGAAGGGAGATGGTATACATAGAAGAAGGGCAAGGCGGTGGAGATGAGCTCTTCAAGGAAGAGAAAACTCCAGCTGAGGTCACTACTACAAAAACCACATATAAGGACACTCAATAAGGACACATTTTGGAGATGAGCTCTTCAAGGAAGAGAAAACTCCAGCTGAGGTCACTACTACAAAAACCACATATAAGGACACTCAATAAGGACACATTTTTGTCAACGTGTCCTAATAAGCTTATGAGGACGACAAGAAAAAAACAGGAGCAAACTTCTCCAAACTTCCGCTGCCCCGCCAAAATTTTTTTGCCAAAAGTTAAATTTCCCACTTTTTTTCCCACACCAATTCGCACTCTAGGTTGGCCGATAAAATTGCCTCTATTATTTTAGTTGACCTCCCTCTCTCCCCCCTCTCTCGTCTGCATCTCTTCCTCGTCGAAGAAACCAAATTTGAGCTCAGATTCTTTTGCTCTGAGCAAACCAAATTCACTTACCACGGATGGGTAATTCTCCCTCCTTCTCGATCTGTCTATGGCTTTTTCTTCTTCTCGTCAAATCTGTATGCTTTGGTTCTGGGTAACAGTTGTGGGCAGTGTTCATGATTCTTCGTCGGGTTCCTTTCACCAGGATGTACGAGCTCTCTTCGTTGCCTCTAACGAGGATCAATCTAAGAGCATTGACTGGCGGTGGCTTTGTTCTCTGTCTAGATCTGAATCAGATGGTAAGCTGGAGGTTCATTCAGAGTCCTTAATTGTGTGCGTTTCAAATATAATTGATTTTTTTATGTTAAAACCTAATGAGATTCTTTTCTTGTGTCAATTTTTGAAAGTAGTGTATCTTGTTTATAAGACTTGATGAATTGATGATATTTTGAATTGATGATATTTGAGAGTAGAAAAGTCCTTGACATGTTACTGATTTATTTATGCAATTTCAATCTTACAAGCTTTGAGGCTGCTGAGATTCATTTATGCTTCAAGCCCAGGCCATTGACAATGCATATGAAGGTAAGGTTAGTTTTCGCTCCATTTTTCATTGATTTCACTGTTCAATAAACTGAAAATTCTAAAGCATAAGAATATTGAAAAGGTTTTGGAAGGTCGTCGATTCATCATCCTCTCTGAATTTCTGTCCATGAGACCTTAGAGATTGTTTTCTTTTGTAAGAACTTGTCCTTTAAATTTGTTTGATGTTGGTGATAATGATGATTATGACAGGTGCAAGTATATTACCTATTTTGTTCTGTTAACGTATAACAATCTGTTAACGTATTACCTATTTTAAATATTGTTGCTTTAATTATCTCATGAATTGAGAAATTATAAGCATGAGTGACGTGAGTCATTTTAATTGAGTTTACTCATACGGGCTGAAAAGCTTACCGGGTTTGTTGTTTACATTCCCGGTGCACTATTCTATGGTGTAGGGTTTATTGTGCAGGTTAGAATATCGGGTGATCGTTATCGAAGCTGAGGTGGACTTTCCGTCACGTGGGTGTAGAAGAGCGCTTATACTTGTAGTCTTTCGCTGTGTAGTGAGTTGGTGAGAGTGGTTACACGTTGAATTGATATTCAGTTTAATTTGTAAACTATTGTAATGTAATATGTGACTCTAAAGAACGAGTCGGTATTGACATTGTGAGTTCAGTTTGTTTGTTGCTTAGTTTATTTGAAAAATTTTCTAAGAGTCTTCTTGGGATTGTTTGTTCTCGCGTTTCGGATTTGAATTCCTTTATTCAAAATTCGGGGCTTGACATTCTCAAAAGCTTAAATTGCCTCTTTTGTTGTCTTTCCCATCAAGCTTCCACCAACTGTAGCATCCACCATACTTATACTTTGGGAGTTCAGACCTCTATAAAAAAAATTGAGGCTTTTGGGGTTTAGTAAATCCATGATCAGGACACTTCAAGAACAAATCCTTATAATGCTCCCAACTCTCATAAAAAGGTTCCCCTTGGGGTTGAGAGAAACCAAAGATTTCTGCTTAGAGAGCATTGGTTTTCTTAGCTGAGAAGAATTTCAACAAGAACTTTATAACCAAATCATCCCAAGTAGTGATGGAACCAGATGGAATAGAGCTCAGCCACTTCCTTGCCTTGTCTTTCAATGAGAAAGGAAAAATCCTTCAAGGGATTTGCTCATCTGATATCTCATACCAAAGAGTTCCACATATGTCTTTAAATTGCTCCACATGGAGATAAGGATCTTCATATGTCTTCTCATAAAATTTAGGCAAGCTCTGGATTGTTGCCTGTCAAATCTCAAAATGCAGTCCTTGAGGAATGGGAGCTACAGCGATGCAAGATGATGTTGTGAGTGCAGTAGGAGTAGTGTACTCCTTTAATGCTTTTGTATCATCATCTGCCATTGGATCTTGAAATTTTCTTGATTTCTTACTTGTCTTAAAAGTTGTTTACCAGTTCGTTCAATCTCTGGATCGTAGACAATGAGACCTAAATTCTGAGATCGACGACCTTGCATAAACAAAATTCAAACCTGCAAGAAAAACAAACAAAAAGTAGGTAAAAGAAAAGGAAAAAAAAAAAAAATTAAGTATGGTACAACTAACAAATCTAAGTCAATCCCCGACGATTGCACCAAAAACTTGTTGTCAATTTTAATATAGTACTAGCAAGTGCATGAATCAATGTAGAATAGATGTGCAAATACGAGGTCGTTCCCTCAAGGACTGATTGAAACAATTTTGTTATGGCAAATGTGCTATACTTAAGTAAGATAAATAAACTGAGTTTATGATGTGGATGAGTTTTAAACAGAATATTAAAGAAAGAAAAACTAAAATTAATGCGAATCCACTTCGTAAAATTTCTCAGAAAGCTAACATCCGTATCTTTCCAATGATATATGGCTCGTTTGCTAACTTCTTGTGAGAAGGTACAGTTTAATCGTCAAAGTTGATGCTCAGCAGAGACAATTCTGGAAGATCAGGATAGCAAGCACCCTTTCAATCATGCGTTCGACTTTAAGCTCCAAATCTTTCTTTTTTCCAATTCAACCTACAAAACGCAAACACAAAGTAAATGACTCAAAAATGACAAGAACTGAACCTAAAGTCCTACATTTAAGGGTATAGAAATGTATGAAATTATGAGTCTATCAAATTATCTTCACCCAGATTCGTCTTGAGGGAATTCCTTCTCACCTGGATTCCGCTCCTCACTCGGATTTCCCTCGAAGAGTATTGAAGAGAATACTCTTCGCCCAGATTCACTTTGAGGAGATTTCTCCTCACCCATATTCACCTTGAGGAGTTCTCTTCTCACACAGATTTGCATTTAAGGAATTACTTCTCACCTAGATTTGCCTTGAGAGGATTTCTCCTCAGTAAGATTCGCCTTGAGAGGATTTATCTTCACCAAAATCTGCCCTTAGAGGTTAGACTTCGAGATATTTTTCCCAAACAGGTTAATATGCCTCTTTATTAGGCCATATCCTAATTAGAAACCATTATTAAAATTTTACGCCCCCACATAACCTCCACATTCCATAGTGTATGTTTATCTGTGAATAATTTATTTTTTTCTTTCTATTTTTCATTCCATCAAATTTTACAGATGGTTCTTCATTTTATCAGGATGTATCCTCAATATCTTATATATCGAGGATATTTTACGACACTAGAGAAATTTCACAAAAACTGTGGAAGATAAGATATTTTCCTTATGATATATCGATATCTCGAAAAAAAAAGATATCGAGAGATATATCAGAAATATCACAAATATTTCAATCTTTAAATACACTGAATACTCTCTCACACAATATAGAATGAGGAAGGAATGAATGAGTTACGATATAGTGATGAAGGTAGACAAAAGTTAATTGCACGTACACACCGACCCACTGCTCAACAAATTGGCAACACTTAATTAATTAGATCCACATGCAATATGCATATATGGTGGGGTTGTTGCACCTCTACTATCATCTCTTAGGGACCAGAATTAATATGGCACCAATTGCTTTATAATAATGGTAATAATAATTATTAAGCTCTCAAATAATATATAACGATTTTCTTGAATAATATATTAGGAAAATTAAACAGGTCAGAATGAAGTAGGTAATGATAAAAAAACTCCACGATATTTCCAGAATTAATATGGCATCAATTGCTTTATAATAATGATAATAATAATTATTAAGCTCCCAAATAATATCTAACGATTTTCTTTGAATAATATATTAGGGAAAGAATAAAACAAGTCAGAATGGAGTAGTATTTCCAGAATTAATATTGAAGGAATGGATGGATTTCAAAACTTTTTAATTAGTGCGGAATTAGTTTAACAATTAAACTACTAACTAAACATAAAATCCATTCCTTTAACCCATGATCTTGGCTTATTGTGATATGTATATAAACATAGCATGCATAGTAAGGAAGAACAAAGAGGGAGTTTATGTTCTACTCACCCTTGGAGCGTGATTTTAATCCGATCCAAGTGAACCACCAAAGTTCCTCTCCTTGATCTCTCCTTGTGTGTGTTTCCTCCACCTTGAAGCACCTTGAATTAAGAACTCCTTCTTGTACTCCTTGTGCTTGTAATATTCTCCTTGATGTAACAAGTAAAGCCACAAAATGATATGGCCTCTAAGGATCTTCACCAAGTGAATCAAGAGATGAAGAAAGATGAAAGAAAAGAAGAAATTATGCAAGTGTTCTTCTTTCCTTTAATTTCTGAAAAATGGACCAAGAGAGAACTCTCTTTCTCTCTCTCTAATCTGAAAAATAATGGTGTAGAGATACTACCATTATTATGTCTATGCTTTCACTTTTATATAATAGGAAATAACTCCAATTACTAAAAGAAAATATTGACTTTCATAAAGCCAATATTTTGGCTGGTCCATACTTGTTATTGGGCACTAAAAATGTGTCTTGGGCTTTCATTTAAATCTCATTTAGTGAAGCCCAAGTCCACACGAAAAGCCCGACAATCGTTTAGGCCCAATAGGTTCGGTTTTACCCGAAAAACCTAATTATGTCCAAATAATAAATCTAATTAATTATTTGGTCATAACCAACTCTTGTTTAATCTTCTTCATATACAATCTCAAGGATCCACTTATATGGTGTGCGATCTCTTAGGTTCTAATTAACAAGGCAGTGAAGTTTATAGAAACAATTCTATTTTGTTTACGAATCAAAAACTCCATTTTTGATTCTCCCTTGTTATTAGGATTATAAATGTTTATTAATCCTCGGGGACTCACAAGTCATGAGTGACGTCTTGCAACATATCATGACTACCCTAGTTAATGTAGAATGACAAAGAACCTATTCAATTGGAATTACAATACAATACGGTCCTTCTCTAACACTATGTTCTAAATCACATCATCGGGGTATGGAATTGATATGTCAATCCCCTAATGTGATTTTCATTCTTATGTGATTCTTAGAATGTGATTAAAAACTCCTTTTTAATCTCATTCAATGCTTTGGCCAAAGACTCATTGAATCACATCTTTGAACATACACCTTATTTACTTAAGGATAGAGATTCCTTATTGTACACTCACATGTCTCCATGACCGAATTGATTATACCAATGAATGCATCTATTATATCCATTAAGGGACACAATATTATTGCATCATCAAAAAATAATCCATTCACTCATAAGACAACTATGGTGTCTCAGGTCAAAGGACTAATTTGTATTATTGCAATTTAGAGTTCAAGTTTGACATGTAAGTAAGACTCCATACAAGAACTCTAATGATCGCGTTCAGTGTACTCTTTAAGTTAAGAGCACCCACATACTTGTATTAGTGTCTCTACACAAATGACAAGAGACATATCATCCTCCATATTGAGCATACATAGTATGTGCTAGTCTTTCCGGATTATCAATGTCCAAGTGATAATCCTATGACTAGGAACCTTTTAGGATAAGAGTGTGAAAGAGTAAAGGTCTCACACATCTAACTCTTTAGATTACTTTCTCTTTAACTCATATTCCTTGGACCTTGTTCAATCAAATATTAAATATAAGCAATGAACAATAAACTTGCCCTTTTGAATAATAATAATTACAATAATAATTACATCAAAATGATTGTTTTAGGACACAATTCCTTCAATCTCCCACTTGTACTAAACCCAATCAGCCATGAAACGTACACCCATCTTCTCAAGATGTTGTTCTAGCTTTGCTTGTGATAAAGGCTTAGTGAATGGATCTGATATGTTATCAACAGATGCTACTTTGAGAATGTTAACGTCTCCACGATTAACAATCTCCCTTATGATATGGAAACGTCTTTCGATGTGTTTGGATTTTTGATGAGACCTTGGTTCCTTGGCTTGAGCAATTGCCCCATTGTTGTCACAGTAAAGTGGAATCGGTGACTCAATGGTAGGAACAACATCAAGTTCAGTGATGAACTTTTTCATCCAAACTGCTTCCTTTGCAGCCTCTGATGCTGCAATGTATTCTGCCTCAGTAGTGGAATCTGCAGTAACGCTTTGTTTGCAGCTTCTCCAATTTACTGCACCTCCATTCAAGGTGAAGACAAACCCTGATGTGGATTTTCTGTCATTCACATCAGATTGAAAATCTGAGTCTGTGTATGCTTCCACTTGCAACTCTGATTGCAAATCACCACCTCCATAAACGAGGAATAAATCTTTAGTCCTTCTCAAGTACTTAAGGATATTCTTAACAGCATTCCAGTGTTCTAAACCTGGATTGGACTGATATCGACTAGTTATGCTTACGCCATAACTGATATCAGGTCTTGTGCATAGCATCGCATACATGAGGCTCCCTATTGCAGATGCATATGGGATCTTGCTCATCTTTTGCACTTCCTCAATCGTTTGTGGGCACATTTTCTTAGAAAGGTGAATGCCATGTCTGACAGGCAGAAAACCCTTCCTAGATTGTTCCATGTGAAATCTATTCAGCACTTTGTCTATGTACAAGGATTGAGATAATCCAATTAATCTTTTTGATCTGTCTCTATAGATCTTTATTCCTAGTACATAGGCAGCTTCTCCAAGATCCTTCATAAGGAAGGTCTTGGACAACCAAACTTTAATTGAAGATAACATTCCTACATCATTCCCAAATAGTAGGATGTCATCTACATAAAGTACAAGGAACACAACAACACTCCCACTGACCTTCTTGTAAACACAAGGTTCATCCATGTTTTGTGTGAAACCAAAAGATTTGACTGCATCATCAAAACGGATGTTCCAACTCCTTGAAGCTTGCTTGAGTCCATAGATGGACCTATGAAGCTTACACACTTTATGAATGTCATCTTTAGACGTAAAGCCTTCAGGTTGATCCATATAAAGGTCTTCCTCAAGGTTGCCATTCAGAAAGGCAGTCTTTACGTCCATTTGCCATATCTCATAATCATAGTGAGCAGCTATAGCAAATAATATCCGAATAGATTTAACCATGGCAACAGGAGAGAACGTATCTTCATAATCAATGCCCTCTCTTTGCTTATAGCCCTTTGCCACCAACCTTGCTTTGTAGGTTTCTATTTTACCATCTGAACCTATCTTTTTCTTGAAGACCCATTTGTTTCCAATTGGTCTAATACCAGGTGGAGGGTCAACGAGAGTCCAGACTTGATTGGTATACATAGAGTCAATCTCGGATTCCATGGCTTCTTGCCATTTCTTTGAGTCAACGTTTGACATTGCTTCATTATAACTAGAAGGATCATGCAGGTTTTCATTGTCACCAAGGAGATTTAACTCCCCAAGGCTTTCATGACACAAACCATACCTCTTGGGAGGTATCCGGATCCTACTAGATATTCTTGGAGTTTGTGTTATAGTTGGTTCAGGAAGTTGTTCAACGGGAAATGAAGTGTTAGTTTGTGGCTTGTTGGACACTTCCTTGAGTTCTACCATTTGCTCAACATTTCCATCAAGGACATAGTCCCTTTCAAGGAAAGTGGCATTCCTGCTAACAAACACCTTTTGTTCTTCAGGTTGATAGAAATAATATCCTAAACTATCTTTAGGATATCCCACAAATAAACACTTGCTTGATCTAGCTTCAAGCTTGCCTGCTTCTAGTCTTTTGACATAAGCTGGACAACCCCAAATCTTAATATGATTGAGACTTGGTTTCTTCCCATGCCACATCTCATATGGTGTAAGAGGGACGGACTTGGAAGGCACTTTATTCAACAAATAAATTGCTGTTTGAAGTGCATATCCCCAAAAGGATATAGGTAAATCAGTATAGCTCATCATGGAACGAACCATGTCTAACAAAGTTCGATTTCTCCTTTCAGAGACACCATTGAGTTGTGGTGTTCCAGGAGGAGCTAATGAAGAAACAATGCCTTCTTGTTTGAGATAATCAATAAACTCATTGCTTAAGTATTCGCCTCCTCGATCAGATCTTAGAGCCTTAATACTTCTGTCGGTTTGTTTCTCAACTTCATTCTTAAATTCTTTGAACTTTTCAAAGGCTTCAGATTTGTTCTTCATAAGGTATAAATAACCAAACCGAGAATAATCATCGGTAAATGTTATGAAGTATGAGAATCCACCTCTACTAACAGTGGACATGGGACCACATACATCGGTATGTATTAGGCCTAGGAGTTCTTTAACTCTTGTTCTTTGTCCACCATAATGTGACTTGGTCATTTTTCCTTTTAGACAAGACTCACAAGTAGGCATAGGATCAGATCCTAATGACTCTAAGTATCCATTTTTGGATAATTTGTGAATTCTATCTTGGCTAATATGACCAAGTTTAAGGTGCCACATCTTAATGGGGTTAACCGTTTCTCGAGTTCTCTTAGATCCCAAAGCATTTTCCTTCATACAGTTAATACTACCATCTAAAGCTAGATGAAAGAGACCATCAATAATATTAGCATGACATATCATGCGTTCATTAATAGATACAAAACCACTTAGTTTATCAAAAACTACTCTATAACCATCCTTCAAAAGCATGGAAATGGAGATAAGGTTCTTTATACATATAGGAAGATAAAGACAATTATTTAACTCCAATGTATCTCCTGATGGTAACTTCAAAATATAAGTCCCCACGGCTTTGGCATCAACTCTTGTGCCATTTCCTACACGTAGGGAAATTTCTCCAGCTTTAAGCTTCCTTGCTCCCACTAGGTCCTGCAACGAAGTGCAAACATGGTGAGATGCACCTGAATCAATTATCCAAGTGGAAGTATTATTAACTGTAAGTATTGATTCAATCACATTGATTATACCTTCTGTTGAAGACTTGTTCTTCAAGGATGCAAGATAAGCTTTGCAATTCCTCTTCCAGTGCCCATCTTTGTTGCAAAAGAAACAAATACCTTTTGGTTCCTTTTGTTCCTTCTTCTTCTTCTTTTGGACTACTCCCTTAGGCTTTATCACTTGTTTCTTCTTCCCTTTGCCTTTACATTTGGACTTACTGGATGAAGAAGAAGCGATAATAGCCGCACTCCCACTCTCTTTCTTAATTTGCTTCTCAGCTGTTACCAGCATATTGAGAAGATCAGAAAGAGTATGATCCATTTGTTGCATATTATAGTTCATTATGAACTGAGAAAATGAATCATCTAGGGAGGAAAGAAGAAGATCTTGAGCTAGCTCCGCATCAAGTGCAAATCCAAGGTCTTGAATTTGCTCAATAAGGCCTATCATTTTTAGACCATGTTGATGAACAGGTGCACCCCTCACATGCTTTGTCTTAACAAGCTCATTGACTACTGTGAAGCGCACATTTCTATTTCTCTCACCAAACAATTCAGTGAGATGAAGTAATATAGAACTGGCGCTATCCATATTCTCATGTTGCTTCTGAAGTTGTGAGTTCATGGATGCAAGCATAACACATTTAGCTTGCGTGTCATCATCCTTATGCTTTTGATAAGCAACACGTTGCTCATCGGTTGCATCTTGAGCCAATGGAGTGTGAGGAGGTGCATTTTGTAAGACATAAGCGATCTTATCGAATGTCAATACAATTTTCAAATTGCGGAGCCAGTCATTGAAGTTTGGGCCCTCAAGACGATTTTCATTGAGAATTTTGGTGATAGGATGTCCTGACATATTGCAGTCTACATAACATAAAATAAAAGAAGTGAGATTGATTTTAAAACCAAGTGACTCGGGTCTTAAGAATCAAATGGCACCCTCTCACTATTTTAACAAATTCCAAATCCCTCAAAGGAATTCGAGAGTATAAATTAAAACTCTTAGTGAGTATGGAAGACTCATTTTCATTAAGCCAACCGCATCATAATAGAACTATAAGTCAACTTAATTTCCATGAGAGGATACTCTTATCCAATCACATCAAATGTGAATATCCATAACTTTGGCCTCTAAAGTAATTAAGTCTCACCATAATAGGATATTGATAAATTACTCTAGTTAAGCTATACCCAACATCTCATGTAAGTATAGAGATCAAAAATTAAATCTCATCATAATAGAATATTGACCAAGATTTGTCCCTACCTTACAACATCAAATGTTGAATAACCTCTCTTTAATGCTCCTAGCAAGAAATACCTCCGTTCGGAATGATATTCACATGCAAGAACATCTACTAGGAGATTACAATGTTGGAAGGCCACAAAGAAGCATTCATAATGACTTCTTCGTTTTTCAACTTAATATCACTTTGAGGGAATTTTAAGGTCTCATCTTTAATAATCTCATTAATAACAATCACATTGCATTTGCTTTGATCCTAATGCAATCACACATTCATTATACTTGATCTATAATAAAATACTCCCACTAATTGTTTTCAGAAAACAATTTGATTTCATCAAAAACATTTTTCAAATGGAATCATGGGAAATATAAAATTACTTGATCAAGTGCAATGAACATGCAATTATAATAGGTCACATAGGATGATTATGGACTTGTTGTTTGATCCAACATGAGCCAATATGTTGGATCAAGGTCATGTTTGGGTGGTTGATTTTAATTACGCGTAACGATTACGAGAATTAAATAACTAAGCTAAGTTATTACACTTTGCACTTGAACTCCTTTCAAGGCTTGATGACTTCAAACTTCTTCTTTGGATCATCCTCATGTGCCTCCATCTTTGATTACAAGAGTGGATGAGGGGAATACAAGCTCCCATTTAATTTAATCAAACTTGAATAAATTAAATAAGCTACTTAGTTACACAACCAAATGAATTAACTACTTTAATTACAAAACCCAAATGAATTAACTACTTTAATTACATAACCACATTCATTCAAAATGAATAGTCGGCCAATCACATGCTCAATTATATTTGGCCATAGTCCATAATCATCCTTTAATTAACCAAGATTAACAAGGTTAATTAAACAAGCATAATTAACTCAATCAAAATAAGTTAACCACTAAATTACTTTAATTTAATGCAAGTAAATTAGTTGAGTGATTTAGGGGATGATGATGTCTTACATCATGCATCACTAACTTTTGGTGAGTAATTTAGGGGATGATGTCTCACATCACTTTTGATGAGTGATTTAGGGGATGATGTTTTACATCATGCATCACCAACTTTTGGTGAGTGATTTAGGGGATGATGTTTTACATCATGATTCACCAACTTTTGGTGAGTGATTTAGGGAGACATGTCTTTTATCTCATAATTTAGGGAGACATGTCTTTTATCTCATTCCAACTTTTGGTGAGTAATTTAGAGAAACTAATAGTAAAGATGACTAACTCTACCAACCTTTTGGTGAGGGAAACATGGAAATGATTTTATGTCATCATTAACTATTAGGTAAATTTGAATTCATGAATTTATGGATCAAAAGTGAAAAACAAACACCATGAAAAA
Organism: Rosa rugosa; assembly: GCF_958449725.1. Lineage (NCBI taxonomy): Eukaryota > Viridiplantae > Streptophyta > Magnoliopsida > Rosales > Rosaceae > Rosa > Rosa rugosa. The sequence continues at coordinate 55,708,141 of NC_084824.1, forward strand.
TTAGCTAGTTCATAACTAGATTAGACATGTTCCAAAGCTGGAAATAAAATTTCAGCTTTGTGTTCTTCCATTGAACACTTGTTTACTTCATCTTTGAAGCCAAAAATCATGCATACCCTAAAGCATATATAATCTAACATGTTTCTAAGATTAACACCTTAATTAAGAAACATATAGAATCCCTTAATACATATCTCATATGCATCAAAGTTTCATAAAACTTAAACCACTTCTTACATGTAATTTCCAGAAAACTTTTTCTAGCTATCATAAAATCTACCTTACATCACATGCTTCATAACTTTTATGATAAAGCAAATTTTATGATCTAAATTACATATTACTCTAAGCTTAAGAAAATCACATCAACCAACATACTTAGCCATGTTTATAACATATCAAAATTAAGCCAATGGCTCTGATACCAATTGAAGGAATGGATGGATTTCAAAACTTTTTAATTAGTGCGGAATTAGTTTAACAATTAAACTACTAACTAAACATAAAATCCATTCCTTTAACCCATGATCTTGGCTTATTGTGATATGTATATAAACATAGCATGCATAGTAAGGAAGAACAAAGAGGGAGTTTATGTTCTACTCACCCTTGGAGCGTGATTTTAATCCGATCCAAGTGAACCACCAAAGTTCCTCTCCTTGATCTCTCCTTGTGTGTGTTTCCTCCACCTTGAAGCACCTTGAATTAAGAACTCCTTCTTGTACTCCTTGTGCTTGTAATATTCTCCTTGATGTAACAAGTAAAGCCACAAAATGATATGGCCTCTAAGGATCTTCACCAAGTGAATCAAGAGATGAAGAAAGATGAAAGAAAAGAAGAAATTATGCAAGTGTTCTTCTTTCCTTTAATTTCTGAAAAATGGACCAAGAGAGAACTCTCTTTCTCTCTCTCTAATCTGAAAAATAATGATGTAGAGATACTACCATTATTATGTCTATGCTTTCACTTTTATATAATAGGAAATAACTCCAATTACTAAAAGAAAATATTGACTTTCATAAAGCCAATATTTTGGCTGGTCCATACTTGTTATTGGGCACTAAAAATGTGTCTTGGGCTTTCATTTAAATCTCATTTAGTGAAGCCCAAGTCCACACGAAAAGCCCGACAATCGTTTAGGCCCAATAGGTTCGGTTTTACCCGAAAAACCTAATTATGTCCAAATAATAAATCTAATTAATTATTTGGTCATAACCAACTCTTGTTTAATCTTCTTCATATACAATCTCAAGGATCCACTTATATGGTGTGCGATCTCTTAGGTTCTAATTAACAAGGCAGTGAAGTTTATAGAAACAATTCTATTTTGTTTACGAATCAAAAACTCCATTTTTGATTCTCCCTTGTTATTAGGATTATAAATGTTTATTAATCCTCGGGGACTTCACAAGTCATGAGTGACGTCTTGCAACATATCATGACTACCCTAGTTAATGTAGAATGACAAAGAACCTATTCAATTGGAATTACAATACAATACGGTCCTTCTCTAACACTATGTTCTAAATCACATCATCGGGGTATGGAATTGATATGTCAATCCCCTAATGTGATTTTCATTCTTATGTGATTCTTAGAATGTGATTAAAAACTCCTTTTTAATCTCATTCAATGCTTTGGCCAAAGACTCATTGAATCACATCTTTGAACATACACCTTATTTACTTAAGGATAGAGATTCCTTATTGTACACTCACATATCTCCATGACCGAATTGATTATACCAATGAATGCATCTATTATATCCATTAAGGGACACAATATTATTGCATCATTAAAAAATAATCCATTCACTCATAAGACAACTATGGTGTCTCAGGTCAAAGGACTAATTTGTATTATTGCAATTTAGAGTTCAAGTTTGACATGTAAGTAAGACTCCATACAAGAACTCTAATGATCGCGTTCAGTGTACTCTTTAAGTTAAGAGCACCCACATACTTGTATTAGTGTCTCTACACAAATGACAAGAGACATATCATCCTCCATATTGAGCATACATAGTATGTGCTAGTCTTTCCGGATTATCAATGTCCAAGTGATAATCCTATGACTAGGAACCTTTTAGGATAAGAGTGTGAAAGAGTAAAGGTCTCACACATCTAACTCTTTAGATTACTTTCTCTTTAACTCATATTCCTTGGACCTTGTTCAATCAAATATTAAATATAAGCAATGAACAATAAACTTGCCCTTTTGAATAATAATAATTACAATAATAATTACATCAAAATGATTGTTTTAGGACACAATTCCTTCAAATATGGCACCAATTGCTTTATAATAATGATAATAATAATTATTAAGCTCCCAAATATTATCTAACGATTTTCTTGAATAATATATTCGGAAAATTAAACAGGTCAGAATGAAGTAGGTAATGATAAAATATTTCCAGAATTAATATGGCACCAATTGCTTTATAATAATGGTAATAATAATTATTAAGCTCCCAAATAATATATAATGATTTTCTTGAATAATATATTAGGGAAATTAAACAGGTCAGAATGAAGTAGGTAATGATAAAAAAACTCCACGATATTTCCAGAATTAATATGGCACCAATTGCTTTATAATAATGATAATAATAATTATTAAGCTCCCAAATAATATCTAACGATTTTCTTTGAATAATATATTAGGGAAAGAACAAAACAGGTCAGAATGGAGTAGTATTTCCAGAATTAATATGGCACCAATTGCTTTATAATAATGATAATAATAATTATTAAGCTCCCAAATATTATCTAACGATTTTCTTGAATAATATATATTAGGGAAATTAAACAGGTCAGAATGAAGTAGGTAATGATAAAAAAAACTCCACCATATTTCCAGAATTAATATGGCACCAATTGCTCTATAATAATGATAATAATAGTTATTAAGCTCCCAAATAATATCTAACGATTTTCTTTGAATAATATATTTGGGAAAGAATAAAACAGGTCAAAATGGAGTAGTATTTCTAGAATTAATATGGCACCAATTGCTTTATAATAATGATAATAATAATTATTAAGCTCCCAATAATATCTAACGATTTTCTTGAATAATATATTAGGAAAATTAAACAGGTCAGAATGAAGTAGGTAATGATAAAATATTTCCAAAATTAATATGGCACCAATTGCTTTATAATAATGATAATAATAATTATTAAGCTCCCAAATAATATCTATAGATTTTCTTTGAATAATATATTAGGGAAAGAATAAAACAGGTCAGAATGGAGTAGTATTTCCAGAATTAATATGGGACCAATTGCTTTATAATAATGATAATAATAATTATTAAGCTCCCAAATAATGTCTAACGATTTTCTTGAATAATATATTAGGAAAATTAAACAGGTCAGAATGAAGTAGGTAATGATAAAATATTTCCAGAATTAATATGTCACCAATTGCTTTATAATAATGATAATAATAATTATTAAGCTCCCAAATAATATCTAACGATTTTCTTTGAATAATATTGTAAGACCTCGGAAATTTGTTATTAATTCCTAAATGTTTCCTGTGATTAATAAGGTGTTCGTTTGTATGATTTCGTGGTTCGAGGGTGGAGTGGAATTATTTTCGGACGAATAATTATTCGAAGTGCACATTTTAGGGGGTTACGAAGTTTGACTTTTTATACGTTTAGATTATATGAGAACTTCCTTCACGAAAGTTGTAGAGCGCGTCGATACGAGTTCGTAGACATGTGGAACGCGAAAATCAGAGTTCGTATGAAGAAGTTTTGGCCATTGGAAAAAGTTTTCATTTTGGTTAAATAGGAAAAAAATCCGAAAATATCAGAAAATATCCACTTTCTATTTTCGGAAAGTTTTCTCTCTCCTCTCTCCCGACCTCAGTTCCGCCCAGCCAACTTCGGCGGCTTTGTTCTCCGCCTTCCGGCCACCATAAGCCGTGATTTTTGTCCCTATTTCTTCGCCTCACTCCCATCTAGCACCCTGTGAAGTTTCACTGTGTGGATAGACCTGTGCACGACGCTACAAGGCCGAGAAGTTGCACGGTGGAGCTGCAAATCTCCTCAAATCGCCGGCCTTGGTTCTCCCAGCTCCTGCCACTATAGCTCGAGTTATTTGAGGGCTTTTCTAGCCCAGAGGAAGTAGAAGCTACACCCAAGAAGGCTTGCAGCGATTTGATCTGTGGTGATCGAATTTTGGAGTTTTTGAAACTAGGGTTTTTCGAATCCTTCGGCTTGCGCGGTAAAATTCTACTTTTTGGCTCATAATCTGATTATGGTGTAGTTATGAAAGTTTCAATTGGAGTTGAGATGAAGAACTTTGATGTTGGAAGTTTTGTCAAATTTTGACTTTGGTTTGGTGGCAGTGCCGCCACTGTGGTGGTGGTTTCCGGCGGCTTCCGGCCACCTCTAAAGCAGTTTCTGCTCCTCAGTGCGATCTACTCGTCGATACGAGCATTTCGATATATAGTTTGTAATTTTTGGAAATCGTATGAGCATGTTATGAATTTTCCAAGTTTTAGGGTTTTCGGTTCGATCGGTTTTCTATCCGTGAGGATTCGGCTGTCTGATCGACTTGTAGTTTTGATATAGTGATCGTACATTATTATTCGGTTTAATCATTAATTGTGAAACGAAGGTTCGGCTACCGCCGGACTTTGAGCATTAACAAACCCTATCCCAACCCTGTCACTACTCCTATATCGTGACACATGTCCATCAACTTAACAGAGATTAACACCGTTAAGTCTATTACTTTTCAGCTTTTTTCTTAATAAAATACATAAAACTCATTGATTATTGTTTGACTCTAACTCTTCCTCTTCCCTATCCATCCGTATTCTTCTTCTTTTCTTCTCTCTACACCTGTGCAACAAACTCAACACCCTTTGTTCCATCACTCCAACAACCTTGCTGTGGATTTTAAGTTTTAATCCAGTTGGAAACCCATCCCAATTTGTGTTCGTCGTCTTTTAAGGAGGAAGTTGATTGCGATGGGAGGAAACTGATAAAGTGATTTAAGGCGACGAAGAGGAGGATGCACTACAAACATGCGCTGTGGCAAACAAGAAGAATATAGAATTTTGGTTGGCTAGTGTCTGCAAAGGAGGCATTTATTCAAATGTCAGGAGTTTTTAAAGATGAATAATTACAGAATGAAATGGCCAAAATGATTTGAAGAAGAGCCAAAAACTGATTTCTTTTGTAATCTCTGAATTCGATTTACTAGAAATATAATTTTGGCTATTCCATTCGGAAGACCCACCATCCTGATCCACACCATCAGTCAACGCAGCAACCACCGAAACCACCATAGCCACCGTAACTCCACAACTAAAACCTTAACCAAGAAAAGCTCTGCAAAGCCAACTCCAGCCTCCTCATCCCGGGCCACGAAGAAGAGCCAAGAAGGCAAAGAAGAGGATGATGAAGAATAAGAAAACAATGTCGCTGAAGAAGGCTCTCTGGCCAGAATGGCTTGATGGCTTGATCTGGGCTTTGAATCAATAGAAAGAAAGAGAAAAAGAGAAAAATATTATTTAAAATTTTTTTACTTATTTTTTAGTGAGAGTTAACAGAGTTAGTAAGGTGTTAGGTTAGTGATGACGTGTCAAATTTGTATTCGTGAGACAGAGTTGGGATAGGGTTATTGGGGACAGGTGATTTCATCCCCTCATAACCTTGAAATTCCGACCCCAAAGGCTTTGATTTCATTAATTTGGAAATGGATATCTTCACATATGGTGTATGAAATATAGATGATTCTACACTTTGGTGTATGAACTTTGGAAACTATCATAATGGTGTATCAAGTTTGCTCCACTCTTTCATTTTGGTGTACGCCGTTAAATTTTCCGTTATCTTTACAAAAAAAAAAACTGACAAAGCCCATATTTCTGAGTTTTTTTTTTTTTTTTTGTAAAGATAACGGAAAATTTAACGGCGTACACCAAAGTGTAGAAATGCCTAAAGTTGATGCATGGTTTGTGATGTTTTCCCATTTGGAAAATGTGTTGTGGTACAAGTAAAGGTCACTTCAAGTAAAAAAGATTTGGGTATTTTCCCGTATACCCAAAAAGCTTCTGTATTTTGCCCAACTGCCCAACACTCTTGTATTACACTATTACTTTAGGAAAAGACTAATAGGGTTAGGTCTTTTCAGGATAATGCATTTTGTATCCTATGTTGACCCGTGGTTTTAGCAGTATTATTCGACCAAAAAGAACTTTGCTCTAAACGACAAAAACAAAAACAAGACTAGCCTTCAACATGCCTAAGTTTTTCACCTAACGGCCTCTTGCCAAACGGCTACTTTAACAGGCGGAATCACTGCTGCTTGTCCTAATTTTTGGTTTAAAACTGATTTTTTCAGGTGAATAGTAAAATTAGAACCTTGGATTTCTACAGGATGCATGCATCTAGATAGTGAAACATAATGACAAATATAATTAAGGAAACGTAATGACAACTATATTTGTTGAAGAAGTGGGTGAGCAACCACCTGAATTCATTTATTCAAATATACATACATGTTAAACATTCAGAGCATCATTCTCAGGTAAACAGCAAAAAGGCTGTTTAGCTATCCATAAGAATGAGAACAGATACTTACTTGTAATGAAAGCACACTACTTCACACTTAGACAGGAAGGGAAGCACACTGCTATACTATTTGAGAGAAGACTCTTCTGCTCAATTTTTTTGATTCTGTTTCTCTCTATTTTCGAATGCATAACAACTGAAACTAAGGCTCCATATATAGCTAGGGAGCGGAACTCAAACTAGAATTCAAAACATAAAAATGTACAGAACAACTCCGTGACTCTTCAGCTTTTCTGAGTGCTCCTAATGATGGAGGTCGGATGGGAAAAGCAGAAAAGTATTTGGTGAAGTGTCTTTTTCTTGACTTTTGAAAAAAGCAAAAGTAGCTTTAGAAAAGTCTAAAAGTCTACAGTTGCAAGTTTGGTGCTTATTCTTCACCTGTAGCTTCATATGTTCTCGTCTGTTTCAGAATTTTGGCCAAAGACAAAGGAGTTGTTGTCTGCCTAGGCCATACGAGTGGTTGTGGCATTATCTTCGACATCTGTATCAACATACATCTTGTAGTGGTTGTCGTTTTCAAGTCTTTCGACCCACTGTAAGCATGCCAGTGTCGAGTCTATCTCCTTTCGTGTGAGAGATAGGAATAGGTCACTGCTGACTACGTCAGGATGGTCGTAGGCAGTGATTATTGTTTTTTCTCCTGCTGCCAGGAAGGTATGGTTTGTGTCTTCAGAGATGATCTTCTTGATGTATTCAAGGGACATGGCCTTCATCCATGGAATGCTTGAATTAGGCTGGCCATTATATCCAACACAGGTGGGCTGAAGATATCGTCGTTGATTAATCTTTATATAGTGATAAGGAGAGATGTATTCAACTTCGCCGTTTGACCTCTGAATCCATTCTGGTGGAGTGGATCTGAACTTCAGTCTTAGGGTGCAGTCATTTTTTCTGATATTTTTGACTGTGTTGACGATGATGGGGGGCAGGCCTTTGAGATCATCATTTGTTTTGCTCCAAAGATTATGAACAAAACCATTTTCAACAAGCCAAAGCTTGTGTTCTTGAGGATGTTCACTCTGAACATTGACTAAGTATCTTCCAACATAAGGTCCAGCAATTATGAAGAGAGTTTGAGGAATACGGTCCTCTGAATTATGACTTCCTATCTGTTTCTACTGAAGAATACGGAACGAGACTAAGTGTGGATCATGAGAGGGAGAGAGAGAGAGGGACACAAGCATGTATAGTGGTTCACCTTGCCCTTGAGGCAAGGCTACGTCCACTTAGATATTGTACTATGTAGTGAGGCCAAGTAGCCTTTGATAGTGATACAAGTGAGGGGATCATGGATCCATCCCTTCTAAGAAGGGGAGGACTTCCCTTTATAGCTAAGGGAAGTCCCCATCTATTCTATATTTCCGATGTGGGATACAATGTACATATTGCTTCTCTTGAAGCCTCTTGGAGAGCATGGGAGGGTGGCCTCCCTATGAGGTACCGGCCGACCTCCACCATAGCGAGGTAGCTCGGGTGTCCGAGTACCGGATGCATGTTGTAGGCGGGACTAGCTATGCCGCGGGGCCCACCTAAGAGGTCGTTGCTTATGCTTGGCGGTATGTAGTATAAGTGATATCAACAAGTCCCCCAAGTCCCCGAGTAAGAGGCGCTTCTTGGTTAGGGAGTTTAAATATGATGCCGCCAAGTATAAGTGATGACCTTGTTTGAACGCTATACCCATACTAGTCCCCCAACTCCATAAGTAAGAAGGGACTCTACGGGTATGTTGGTGCCCCGGGGCCCTCATCAAGCTAGTACCTGCAAATAAGATGAGTGCACACAAAGCATATTGATTGCGCTAGGGCAATCGAAGTGACATTTGAGTCAAATGCATCGAGGTGCATGAATGTTTATGTGAGATGCATGTTACACAATGTGTGTATGCATATATTATGTAATGTTTGACATACGACGTATAAGTTGAAAATGTATGTGTTATGATAGTATAACGAAGTGCATATGATGCATAGATGTGTGATGAACATGATGACACCTAATGATATGTAATGTTGTATGCACGTGATGAACACATGTTAGGACCGGGAGTGTAGTTACTCGCCGAGTCCCCCAAGTCTCGTAGAAAAACAGGAATTTGGATTTAGGCTATGGTAGACGAAGCCGGTAAGGCTAAGAATGAAGCTCCGGTATCGAAGTAACCATTGACAATACTAGCGAGACTATGGCGTGACCATGATAGTCCCCCAAGTATAGGTTAGAAGAAGGAACTCTAACTTACTTAACCCGAACGTATAAGCCATAACCTGATTGTTTGGCTCATGTGTAACGGGAACGTAAGAGATGAGCTCGCTCATGTTGAGCGGGTGTGAGTTTTGTCCTATGGTCTTATTAATGGGATGTAAAAGAAATTTAATTGTTGCGATCAACAATAGGTGAAAAATTTCAATATTTCCATTAATAGACCATAACACGAAAGTATGAGCGTGAAGCTCAATGATAGTCCCGGTCGGGTACTATCTCCACTTGTGATAAGTGGTATGAATAAGTCCCCCAAGTGTACAGAACGCTCGGGAGGTGAGATGATTCAAAAAGCAAAGGATTGGACCTTCGCTTACCCCGCCTCCGGTACCAAGTGGGATTTTCTGAGGGCTTGAGCCTATGGTACCCGATAGGGTAGAATGAGGATTTGGGTCTATGATACCCGGAAGGGTAAATGAGGACTCGAGCCTCTGATACTCGGAATGGTAGAATGAGGACTTGGGCCTCTGATACCCGGAAGGGTAGATTGAGGACTTGAGCCTCTGATACCCGGAAGGGTAGAATGAGGACTTGAGCCTCTGATACCCGGAAGGGTAGGATGAGGACTGAGGACTTTGGCCTCTGATACCCGGAAGGGTAGGATGAGGACTTGGGCCTCTGATACCCGGAAGGGTAGAATGAGGACTTGAGCCTCTGATACCCGGAAGGGTAGAATGAGGACTTGAGCCTCTGATACCCGGAAGGGTAGATTGAGGACATGAGCCTCTGGTACCCGATGGGGTAGAATGAGGACATGAGCCTCTCGTACCCGATGGGGTAGAATGAGGACTTGAGCCTCTGGTACCCGATGGGGTAGCATGAGGGCTTGATGCCTCTGGTACCCGATGGGGTAGCATGAGGGCTTGATGCCTCTGGTACCCGATGGGGTAGAATGAGGGCTTGATGCCTCTGGTACCCGATGGGGTAGAATGAGGGCTTGATGCCTCTGGTACCCGATGGGGTAGCATGAGGGCTTGATGCCTCTCGTACCCGATGGGGTAGCATGAGGGCTTGATGCCTCTGGTACCCGATGGGGTAGCATGAGGGCTTGAGCCTCCTTAACCCAATGAGGTTGAATGAGGGCCTGTAGGCCTCGTTTACCCGGTGGCGTGGCCCCGGGTAGAATGATGGTTGTAGCCTCGTAACCCTGTTGGGGTGTCCGGTGGCTTTGGCCTCCGGTACCCGGTGGCGTGGCCCCGGGTAGAATGATGGCTTTGTGCCTCGTAACCCCATTGGGGTATCTCGCTCGGGGCGAGGATTTTAAGTACCGCACGTTACACTTATTTAGTGTCATATGTATACATGTAGTAATTTAATTGATGTGCAATCAAGTTAAAGTATGACATTAATACATAGGCTCAATAGATATGATAGCGAAACTATCACATGTCGTAGGCATGCTTAGATTATAGAAATCGTTATTTGAAGCATGTAAATAATTGCATTAGCTCAAACTTAAAAGTGTAAATGAGAACTTATCTTGTGCCGATTTGGAGTGAATTGGAATTAGAATCATTGTAAGTACCCAAATCATGTTGAAGTTGTCCAAGCATGACGCCCTATTGCTCCGGCGAAGTTCCTTAGTAGAAGGATGATGGTTTAGCTAATTGGAGAGGTGATCGGTGATTATGTATCTTTGAAACAAAATAGGTGATTAGTACGTGAGTATGTAAAATCAACACTAGTATCTTGCATATATACTTTGATAAGGTAGACAAATTATTTGAATATTTGTATCAATTAAGCAAAGTACACAAGCAATGTTTATAGATAGTTAACAAATGACATGAGTGATTGTGTGTCACTGATATGATTTCAAATTGACAATGAAATTGTGGAGAATCAACTTTATCACGTGGACAAGCTACAAGATGGTATCAAGCTAACTATATGCACGCAGCCATTACAGCCTAGCCATCTCCACGTATGATAATGGTAGCGTGATATTAAGCATGCATAATTGTAGTAGATCACAAAAATAAAGCAAGTGTGCCATACATTATCAAGTTTGATCATGGATCATGGATCATGGATCATGGATCATGCAAGATAGTTCATATCTATATATGAATTATGAATTGTGCAATAGTCTAAGTGGGACATGGGTGAAGTGGTTATAGAACTTCTTACCATGCATGACAGCAAGATTAAATGTGTATTATAGTCAAGGTGACATTAATAAGCGAGGCATGTGAATTTTGATGATTTGAATAAGCAATCGAGCTAAGCACATGCTAATCTCGCGATACTGTAGTTGTAATGTAATATGTGTAGCTATTTGCAATGTGCAGGGGTGCATGCACATAATGGTTCCCGAGAGAGAGTAAATGATGTGTAATAAAGAGTGTCAGTGGGCACATGGAATTAAAAGAACTGGGAGCATATCATGTACATATGACAGAGGACAAAAGATGACCGAGTTGTCCATGTGAGTACAAAAGATGATTAATCTTGTACATGTGACAGAGGACTAATGTGGACACGCTCAAAGAGGAATCAAGAATTGATTGTGCAGCAATAGTCATGCAAGAGTGATCATGGATAGTCATGGTTGTACAATTAACAACAATTTATTTGAATCTTGGAGTAATTGATGGAATGTTGTTTGTTTGGTGTGGTGACACTGACACCACATATGAGAAGCAAATGCATTGGAATGATGTGCATAGATGTGCTCTACAAGTATACAGGTGATAATCAAATAGGAATTATGCATGAATTGTATCTGTGCCTTTAACATGCACAACGTTTTCGAATGGAACTAGATAGGCATGAGTGGTGTGCATGTGGTATGTGAATTAAGCGAGCCATGCCTGACATGTGTTCCTCTAGATCAGAGTCATCCATGAACTCGTCCTAAACATGTATAGATGACTTTCTGTTTGAAAATATCTGCTGCCACGTTCTATACGTAGCCATGTGCATGAATAGTGGCCTATCACAGATGTTTAAAGTATGGTATGATTGGTATCAATATATATTAAGAATGATAAGAGAGACAAAGGACTTTATCTGTTTGGCTGTCTGTGTTGGGATATTCAAACTGCAGCATCATCCGATTACAAGCACCCGAAGCAGCGAGCTTGAAGAGCAATAGAGCGATCTCGGTTGAGTGATGCTGAGTCTGCTCAGCCATAATAGGCTTTCATTCTTCTAGCTCCCATGGGGGTTTGCTCGTCGAGAGGTGAAGGATGGTCTGCTAGATTGGGCAGCATGGCAGAGTACCGATGGAGGCAGGGGGTACCGGTAGGTAGCATGCTTCGGGTATGCGGAGCTAAAAATTTTGGAGCTCAGTCTGCCACCAAGATGTCGGCCTGAGAAAAGTACCGGTGAGGCAGCAGGTACCCGGCCGGGATGAGCCTCCACTGGCCCGAAGCCGAATTTGGAGTGGTGGACTGAGGTTAGAGGTACCGAGCAGTTGTCCAAAGCAAATTCCCTTTTAGGGTACCGAGATGGGTTAAGGATCCGGGCTGATTGAGCATGACCCTGGTGAGGCCCCGGGATAGGAGCTGCCATAGTGACCACCGGGAAGTAAGAAAGGCAGCGAAACCCGGAAAGTCATTCCGGGTGCACCGAGTAGTTTCTGCATCTTCCCCGCTCTCTTTTGTTTTTTTTGAAGATACCGCTGAGTATGCATTTAAGCAAAGTACCGCGGTCGGGGAGCATGCATGGCTGAGTCACCGAGAAGTGAAGAAGATGCCGGTGGGGTATGGGTTGAAGACATCGAGGGTAGTTGGTACCCGGAAGATTGGTGGCCTATCGGTACCGGTGATGGTAGGGTACCGGTGAGGGTAGATGGTACCTGAGGGCAGATGGTACCCGATAGGCGGAGGGTACCGGTGAAGCAGAGGGTACCAGTGAAGCAGAGGGTACAGGTGATGATCACCGAGAGGTGAGGATGCTGTGGGGAAGGCCTGGTCCCAAGATTAATTTTTGAAGTACCGAGCGGGTTGTGAAATGGTACCCGAGCATGACTCATTAACGGACCCAAGAAGTTGAATGCCACCGAGACCCATGGTGTGCAAGACTTCCTCTCCGGATATGCATAGGTGCAAGTGGACCCTGTACCTGCTGACTCGTGAAGTTCCCGGAGAAGTGCGAGGCTTAGAAGTGGGGTTGAGTGTACGGGAATGTGCAAGTACCTGCTAGCTCATGTACCCGTGCATGACTCTTGCTCAAGGTTGGAGGTTCATACCCAAACATAGGGACCCTCCTTCTAGCGCCAATGTTTCTACTGAAGAATACGGAACGAGACTAAGTGTGGATCATGAGAGGGAGAGAGAGAGAGGGACACAAGCATGTATAGTGGTTCACCTTGCCCTTGAGGCAAGGCTACGTCCACTTAGATATTGTACTATTTAGTGAGGCCAAGTAGCCTTTGATAGTGATACAAGTGAGGGGATCATGGATCCATCCCTTCTAAGAAGGGGAGGACTTCCCTTTATAGCTAAGGGAAGTCCCCATCTATTCTATATTTCCGATGTGGGATACAATGTACATATTGCTTCTCTTGAAGCCTCTTGGAGAGCATGGGAGGGTGGCCTCCCTATGAGGTACCGGCCGACCTCCACCATAGCGAGGTAGCTCGGGTGTCGGAGTACCGGATGCATGTTGTAGGCGGGACTAGCTATGCCGCGGGGCCCACCTAAGAAGTCGTTGCTTATGCTTGGCGGTATGTAGTATAAGTGATATCAACACTATCAGACTACGGAATTCATGCCAATCTGATTCTTTTAGTGCTATAATAGGGATTCTAGCACTTTCTGGATCTTCTAGGAAGTGAATTTTTTCTTTCTTGACAGCACTCTGCTGTAATTCTTCAAACTGTGGCCTTGCATTTTCATAGAGTTCTTCCGCTAATGCAAAGAAGCTGGGAACATCAGACCACTGCTTCTTTCCTGAAAGGCAAATAAGAGATTATCCAGAATTTCCTTCTGGTGGTAAGCTAGTCTCCTGCCAGTTCTGAACACAGGAGCATCAAAAGTTTGAAGTTCATAATTGAACACATTTATTACTCTAGTTGGAGTAGGTTTGCTTTTTGGCAAAGCAACAGTCGTCAACGGTCTTGATGAGCCTTTACCGTCTGCCGTTTGAGACGGGCTAGCCAATCCTTTACCCAGGGATTGATCAGTTGTGGCTAGTCCTTTTGGGCCTAGCAGGAATCTTTTGAGGATTTTTTCTTTTGGATCCTCAGCAGTTTCATGTTCTTTCCCAGTTCTTCTGCTTCTGGGATTGCGACCTTCGTCGTCGTCTTTTCGACTTAACATTGCCAGTTCTCTGGTTAAGGCGTCTGGAAGATAATTCTTGTTGCCTGCAATTAATTCAACAACATAATCATATTGGTTAAGAAATAATTGCCAGTTTGCTAATCTTCCTCTATCAGCAGCTTTATCAAGTTTGAAATTTTTGAAATTCTTTACTCTAGCACAATCGGTGCGAACAGTAAAGGGTTTTCCAAGAAAAGCTGGAGAATTTAAAATTGTTTTCTTAACAGCCAAAATTTCTTTTCCCCCTGTGGGATAATTCAGTTCTGCAGGGCTGAACTTGCCACTACAAAATTTACAGATCTTTTCAATGTTAGTTCCAGGCGTTTTTGCCAGAACAACACCGGACCAATAATTATCACTCGCATCTGTTTGGAGGATAATTTCATCATTTTCCTCTGGTTGTTGTAGAGGAGGGAGGTTTTTGCAAAGATTTTTTATCTGCTTCACAATTTTTTCATCATCTTCTGTGAAGTTCCATTTTCTTTTGGAACTTGTCTTAGGAGATAACATTGCTGTTAACCCTGAGATTTTGGGAATGAAATCTCTCCCATAATTTAGGACACCAAGGAATCTCTCTAGACTCTTAGCATCAGGAATTCTAACTGGGAATTTCCAGATCTTCTCAAGGATATGAGGTTGAAGTTTTATCACTCCATTTTTGATATTTATTCCTAGGAAATCAACTTCATCAAGGATAAAGAAGATTTTCTTTTCTCCTAGGATAATTCCATGCTGAACTATCAGCTTTACAACCTCGTGGAGGTGTTTCATGTGTTCTTCTCTGTTTTTGGAGAAGACCAGGATGTCATCTATGTAGACGACGCAGAACTCCGCAACATGTTTGAAGATGTTATCCATCTTTATCTGGAAAATTGAGGGAGCTTGTTTTAGACCAAAAGGCATTACTAACCATTCGTAATGTCCTTGTGGTATACCAAATGCAGTGAGAGGTACACTCTCAGGATGCATCTTGACTTGCCAAAAACCCAACTTTGCATCGAATTTTGAAAAGACTTTAGCTCCTCTGAGCTGGTTGATCAATACTCTTACTTGAGCGATTTGATAACCGTTTTTGACAGTCTTTTTGTTGACATCTCTGTAGTCAATCACCATTCTAGCTTTTCCTCTTAGATTTTCTGCATGATTTCTCACATAGAATGCTGGAGCATGATGAGGGCTAGTGGAAGGCTGAATTAATCTCTTGTTCAGGAGATCTTCAATATCTTTTCTGAATTCTTTTTTTATCTTCCTCTTTGTATTGAGGAATGGCTTTTACATGACAGATAGCATTCATGTCATGTAATCTCAATTCACATACCACTGGGTCTTTTTCCCAAAACTTCTGAGGGTCTATATCGATATTCTGTTCGAGTAGTTTCTTGATTT
Source organism: Rosa rugosa (assembly GCF_958449725.1). NCBI lineage: Eukaryota > Viridiplantae > Streptophyta > Magnoliopsida > Rosales > Rosaceae > Rosa > Rosa rugosa. The sequence goes on from NC_084824.1 coordinate 55,723,650, forward strand.
TTTCAAGAGTGGGAATTTTCTGAGACTCAAGCTTATTCTGAAAGTGTTTGAGGTTATGCTCATGAATGAAAGTAGCTTCTTCTTCTTTACTAGTTTCTTCTTCTTCTTCTTCAGAAGATTCTTCAACAAGTAATTCTTCTTGTTGTTTGATTTGGAGTATGGGTTCAAATTTGGGTTTGTAGGGAGTAAGATCACCACTATTCTGTTGCAATCTCTGATATTGGGTAGTAAAGTGAGGACCTACTACACTTTTGGCTTGAGTAAGCCTATTTGCCCAGAACACCCGTTCTCCTTTTCTGAAGCCTATCGCTTCTTCATCCTGGATAAATCTCTGTTGGAGGATAAAATCATTACCCAACAAGAAATCTGATCCTTGGCCTTCAGATTGCCAAACGTTGTGGATGATAAATGTTCCTCCACCAATGATGATATGAACATTTTTTGCTACTTTATTCATTGTAAGGTGGCTTCCGTCAAAGGTTACACCAGTAGCAGTTCTTTTCTTATCTTCTTTCCAGAGTTCTTCTGGAATTGTAAATCTTTTTGCAACAGTAAATCCTGATCCGTTATCTACAAAGGCATGTAGATGATATTTTTTGTGATCAGGGAATTTTAGTCCAATCTCTATGTAGTTGCTGTATCTACTAGTAGAGACGACCTTCGATTGTTGAAGCTCATTTTCTTGAGCTTGTTCCTTTGGAATGAATGGTTTACATTCTTCTGGAACAATTTCTGGTGGTTCAACCAGTTTGATATTGTCATCGATTTTTTCTTCATCGATGATTTCTTCCTTTATTTTTGAGGAAGATGGTTCCATGATTTCTTGGAACAAGGCTTCTACCTTTTTCTCTTTTTGTTCAGAGAAATATTCTTCATATTCTTGTTCTACCAATTGGCTGACAAGGCCATTCTTGGTTTTTCTTCTTGCTTCAGCTATGAATTCTTTGTGATAAGTCTTTTTTGACTCCTCACAAAACATAGGGAGACCATCCTTTTCGTGACATAGGCAGTAGTCACAAACGAATGTACCAGGGTTCACCTGATAAGAAGACATTAAGGATTCTGTCTTACTTTCTTCCCAGTTTTTGATTTTCAAAACATTCATTTGTTTGGATTCGAAGTACTCTACTTCAGAATCTGTCTCAGACTCAGATGATTCTTCTTCTTCTTCAGACCAAGCAGAGTAAACTGACCTGTCGTCTTCTTCATCATCAGAATAGGCTATTTCGTAGCCTTTCATATTTGTTGATTCTACTATATGCTCATATTCTTCAAACAGAGCCTTAGTAGATCTTTTACCCTTTTCCGGGCATTCATTGGCATAGTGCCCTTCAGCTTTACATAACCAACATCTGCAAGCTTTCTTGCTTGGTTGTTTATGTTGATGAGTATTCTTCTTTTTCTTGAAGAATTTCTTCTTAGGATCTTCATCCTGTTGTTTCTTGTAATTGGAACTTTTCTTGAATTTCCAATCTTTTTTCTGATTACTCCTTTTGAATTTTTTAGAGTAATATTTTTCTTTCTTCTTTCTGTGGAATTTGGATTCATGACATCCCCAGTTGGTTGGCATATCCAGTATTCCGTAACAGAAATTTTCAACTCCTTTGAGTTGTTTCTTAGCCATCTTTGCTCTAAGATTGGCTTTACACTGTTCTTTCAGTAATTGCCTGATTCTGTCGGCAATTCCTCCAACTGAAAATCTTTCAATTGGTTTTTCAGCTATGCTTTCTCTCACAGCTGTTCTCCATGGTTCAGGGAGTTTCCTGTGCAACAGGTTGACTAGATCAGTATTTTCTAGTTCACCAATCGTACAGTAATATTCTTGAAATTCATTCAAGTATTCTTCAAAATATCTCATGTCACAGATTTTGAGAGCATAGATATTTGATTTGGCCTTTTCTTTAGCCTTTTCACTCAGATTTGAGAGATCTCCACAGAACTGATCGTACAAGGGTACTGCAAAATCATACGGAGATTTCGATGTTTTGATCTCTTCCAGCCATTCTTTTCCTCTGGCTGTCTCTTTGAAAGAGAAGTAATACTTTTTTGCTACTCCGGTAAGAGTAGTTTCAAAGTACATCTGAAGATCAGGAGCTTCAAATTTTCGAAGGGTAAGAGCAGAGGCCATCATCAGGCTGTCTACCCATTGGTCAAGAGTTTTTCTCTTGTCTAGAGCTTTGTCTAGATCTAGCCAGATACCATAATTGGAAATTGGTACTCTGGGTATCTTGTCCTCTGGGACAAATCTTTGAGAATTTCTTTCTCCATTTCTACCCGTAGGGGCTTTCTATACAGGGAGTTTTAGTTTTCCCTTTTCTCTAATGATGAAAGTTTTGGAGCTCTCTCCTTCTTCCATTTCAATATCTTGAGAGGGAAGGAGTTTTTTTCCTTTCCTGGATTGAAAATTTTCATTTCTTCGATTAGTTTTTCTAATCGCTCAGGATTTTCGCAGGAATCTGCTTCTTCATAGAGATCATAGAGCTTTTGTGCTCTAAGCATATTTACTGGTCTGTTTAGATCAGCTTCCAATTCTTCTTCAGTGATAGACTCTGATGGTTCTTCAGAGTTTTTTGTACCACTAACACTAGCTTCTCTAGTGCTGTAGCTTCTTCTGAGAAGATTTTTGTTTATCCTGATGTTTTAAGGACAGACATCACTTTTTCTGTGATTGTCAAAATTTAGACTGATTTCTCCAGTCTTTCTACTTTCATAAATTTTAGCTTTTGCACTTTCTGCTGGTAGCTTTGGACCAGATAGTTTCCATTCAATAGGAAAAGTTACTTCATTCCAAGTAACCTTGTGAATCTGTTGTGAATGGTTCTTCTGACTGGTGAGGAATCCAGTAGTAAGACCAGGGATATTTGATATCCTTGTCTTTGGCTCTACTGTGGTACTCATCAGTTTGTAGTATATTCTGTATACTATTGCGAGTTCTTCCATATCATTTTTCATAGATATGTCATCTGTCTTGACTCTCAGTCTTAGACAGTGAGCTGCATCTTTCAAGCTGGTGGAGAAATTTGGGAAGCAGTTGAAATATGCCACTTGATTGCATAAAGATGCTTCAAGGGTTCCCAACAGACTAGCTTGAAAATCTGTTAGTCTATTGTCTTGTAAGACACATAGAACTGAACAGTTTATGCCTTCTCGGGCAAGAAGTTTTATGCCTACTTGGACTGCTCCAATGTGCATAAATTGATAATTTTTTGTTCTTGCTCTGGCAACTTCTTCAGGAGTGATCAGTAGTAGATCTGTTTCTCCTGTTGTGGAGGGGGTTGTAAATTCCAGTAATTTGAAATGATGGCTATCCATCAGGTCAAATGTTCCCCTTTTGTAGATTTGTTTGAAATCTAGCTTTGGAATTGAGGCGTTTTTTACCTCATGCTCGATTTCGTTGTATTCGAACTCTTCAGCATTTAGGAGTTGTACTCCTTTCTTTTTCCCGAAGATGCTCATCATATTGACATCTCGAGTTTCTTTCGGGTTTTCATACCGAATACTAGTAGAACTAGTTGAGGGATCCAGAAAAATCATGTTTGAAACAGGATTCTTTTCCGGTCTTTCTAATGGTTTGAATCCATTAGCCTTCTTTGTTTTTACTGTAGGCACTTTCTTGTCCTTCAATACAGTTTTCATAGAATCCAGCGTTTTTTGTTGTTCATTGATTTTTCTACTAACACTTGTTAGCTTTTCTTCTTCCGTTTTTGGAAGTTCCTTGATATAATCCAGTTTGTTTTCCAATTTTTCTAATTGGTGGATTATAACAGGTATTTTTTCTAGATGATCTTAATATCTAGATATTTCTTTCTGCAGGTTCTGATATTTTTCATCAGAAGATTTTAATAGAAAATTCAGTCTCTCTATTATCAAATCAGACATTGTCCCCATTGGGGATTCCCCTGCTGAGCCTTTTACAAGCTCTAATACCAGTGATTTGCGGATCTAACCAATGCTCAAATAATCAAGAGGTTTTTGTTCCTCTTTGAGAGTATATAAGAGATTTTCAATATCCTGCTCAACTTTATAGATCCTAGTTTGGATACTAAAGATGAGATCCCAGTAATTAGGAGTTTCTCTTTTAAGACTGTTTCTATAGTCTTTCAATTTTCTCAACTTTTCTCTTTCTTTCTTCAATTCTTTTGTAGTATTGTGACAAATAACATTTAACTCAAGTCTGTCAACTATCGAAATTATGAATAGTAAAGCGTACTGTTTACCTTTGAAATAGAAGATGATTGTAACATCTGCATATATATTGAAACAAATAAAACTCTGATGGGCCCACCACGTTTCAACAAAACGTTTGTTATGCAAACACTGAAATAGACAGCAAAGAAAACTGAAAATAGACAACCAAGGAGGGTACTAATGGTAGGAAGTTTGACAAGATGGGTAGGTAGGAAGAAAAGGAAGAAAATGAAGAAAAGGTTGTGTAAAGAGGAATAAAAATAAGACATTGGGGTGTATGAGAAGTATTCTCATGGATTCGGGGTGTATGAGCATTAACCCAAAAGATTTTTATATAAATACACAAAACAACTCAGAGATCCATCATATCCAAAATCAAATTAGAATAAATGTTCAATCAATCTATCTATTAGGACTAAATTCAATTTACTTCCTCAAATTTTGGGTCGAAAATTAATTTGGTCCATGATCTTTTTTTTTAATCACGATTGTCCATGCAGTTCTAATTTCCATCACATGCGTCCAAATTTCAAATTTGGTTCCATTCATGACGTCATTTGCCATGTTGGAGCTGACAACATGGCCCACAAGATGGGCAAAATTGATATTTTAAAATAAAAAGATTAAAAAAAACTTGCACCTCTCTCTCTCAACAAAAAAGCCCAACCCCGAAACCTCCCTAGCAAAGATTAGAGTAGACATGGGAGATTGGCGGCGGTGGTGGAGAATTTTCAATCTACTGGAGGACCCAGCAACAACTCCTCGCTTTTCAATCTACTATCTCAACTCTCGCCATGTGGTCGCGGTGGTGGAGGCCGAATTTCTCACAGTTTCTCTTCCACCACCACCTCCAACACCAGTCCATACAGTCCACACTCAGCACGCCCCAACACAATTCCAAAGCTGATACTAGCATAAGAGCCGTTGAAAACAACACAATCTTCACCACAATTGCCAAACTCTTCCAATTCCTCCAGCCATCAGTAGCCCTATCTAAACCCACCTCTGAAACAGAGCTGCAAAACCCCAAAATCCCAGTCCACACTCGACAAACAGCCCAACAAAATAAGGCGAAGAGTACTCCATTTTGAGCCCAATCATCTCAAATCCTCCAACCATTAAGAACAAGAACAGCCCATCAACAAGAATAACCAACAAAAACACAAACTGGGAAGCAAGAAGAGTACTTAATACTGGCCAGAACGAAACCTTGACAGATTGAACAGCCGATATGAACTTGACCGTTGAGAGAGAAGAAGGTTTTAGGGAAATGTGAAGCAATTTTGCTTCTGGGATTCTGTATGTGAGTGAGAGAGAGAGAGAGAGAGAGAGAGAGAGAGAGAGAGAGAGAGAGAGTTTGAGGAGAGAGGAAGTAAATCTGAAATTCTCTCTCTCCTCCACACCATCGTGCTCCCCAGTCTCCAATAAGTCAAACCCAACCTACACTTCGTCTAACGACGCCTGGAAGCGATCTCACGTGCCAACACTTTTGATACCTAGAATTGATTTGGACACCCACCGGCTCCGTTACCCTTAGATGGTCAGCCAACAACTTAACCCGCCTTTCCAACGACCTCATAAAATGAAGCAGAAGAAGCAAAATGATTTTTTTTTTTTTTTGGGTGAGCAAAAAAAGCACGAAGTATAGGCAAACTGGGTGTAGTAGAAGAAGAACGACGCATAGGGTTCTTTATTTATTTATTCTTTAGTGAATTTAGCCCAAAGGTTATTTTGAGAATTTACCCTTCTTGGAGGGTCAAAGGTTGAAATGTAGGGCCATGCTGTCGGCTCCATGCCAACTCAGCAAATGAACTCATGATTGGAGCCAAATTTGAAATTTAGACGCGGGTGGTGGAAATTAGAAGTGCACGGATCATCGTGATTAAAAAAAAAATCAGGGACCAAACTGATTTTCGACCCAAAGTTTGAGAAAGTAAACTGAATTTAGTCCTATATAATAAGATCTCCGTAACCCAAAAAAAGGAGGCATAACATCTGAGATATAAGATTGTATTTACTAGTTTACATCATTTGTCTTACTAGACTTTCTGTTGCAAAGTATTAATGAAGTCACCTTTCATTGCAGTACTATCAACCTAGTACTCTTAGTTTCTACATGAGAAGGTGTGAAAATATATTCGCACTTTTTCAATAGGGGTATATATGTATTTGGATTATTTGTTCCTCTTATTGAAGCAACTCTAAATTTTTAGAATCAAAAGTGCTTTTTTATTTCTTGCCTTCATTTATGGGATGGACACGATATTTACTAACTACAGACTATCAATTGTGTTTGAACCATAAATCCATTATATCCATTTACTATTTCCACTATCTCCATTTAGTGCTCCACTACCTCCACTTAGTGCTCCACTACCTCCAGTTAGTGCTCCACCTCCATTTAGTGCTCCACTACCTCCACCTAGTGCTCCACTACCATTTAGTGCTCCACTATCTCCATTTAGTGCTCCACTACCATTTAGTGCTTGTTGTGAAATTTTAATTAAAACTCGCAAGCGCACGAATCGTCATTAGTATAGTGTGCAAATACGAGGTCGTTCCAACTGAGGATTGATAATCAATTTAAACCCTAACTCAATTAATCCAAACACAAAATCACATAAACAATCAAGCAAAAGAAGATATTGTTTTTAGATTTTCAAATAAAGAAATAATGTGAAAATTAAAGAAAGAAAGAAAGAAACAAATAATGATAAAACTTAGGGTTTCAGAATCGACCACTAACAATCCTATTTATGTTTCAATGCAATTAATAGATTCTTTTGCTTCTCTATATGATAATTCCCGTATCTAAGTCCTTCTCAGGTACTCTAGACCATAGTTTTCCTTAAGTGTATGATGCTCTCCCTCTCGGGTAAAGATCTTATATCCTAACTATGCAGTTTATCCTTCTCAGGTATAAATTTAACATGCAAGACTCATTACGCTTTAGAAAACAAGGGAATCAAGCAAATCATTAGTCTTTCTCAAGTAATAATGTAATTTACCACACTTAATCACAAGAAGCTAATCAAATTATTGCATCTCTGCTTCAAATTTGTCTTCTAATTACTATATGCAAAGCCCTAAGGTGATCAATCAAATAACTTAAACATAAAGCATCAATTCAAATAGTGATTAAGCATTCATCATAAAGAAACTATAAATCCATCAATAAATCATCAAAGTACATAAACAATCATGATAGGGCATCATCCTAACCCTAGAAAAAGTTCAACAAAAGATAACTAAGTAAAACATAGGAAAAACATAAAAAGAATGGAAGGGGAAAAGAAAGGGAAGATGGATGAGTCGTCTCTGCTCCTTAGGCGTCTACATTGTGCTCCCGAGACTCTCTTCTCATGTAAATTCGTGCTCCCTTATATAGGGAAGATTTCTGCTCATCTTTGGCTTCATGTTTCCTTGTAAAACTTGGATTTAGATTCCTTTCTTCATTTGGAATGGGAAAAGCTTGAAATATCTCTTGTAAAGTAGGAATAAGTTCCTCATTGAATCCTCATCTGAATTAACTTCCTTGAAACATTAGGATTGACCATCTTGTGTCACGGAACTTGAGTTCTCCACGAATGTTTGTAAATTCCCGAGCAGATTTCCTGTCCGACCTATCTTCACTCAAATAATCATAACTTTCTCCAAAAGTATCGAAATCAAGATCCGTAAAATTCTACAGAAAGTAGACATCCGTAACTTTCCATTCATAAAAGGCTCATTGTCTGATTCGATCTGAGTAACTCCCAGTAATTCGGCGAAGTTGGATGTTCTGCACAGACAGATTCCCAGTCTCAGATTGCACATTGCATTTCAATCCTACTTAGCTCATTTTGGCTTCTTTTCTTCTTTCTATGGAACAAACCTACAAAAACACTAAAACATGTAAATGAATCGAAATAAGGAGGACTAAGCATAAAAACCAAGATTAAGAGGCATAGAAATATAAGATAATATGAGCACATCAGTGCTCCACTACCTCCACTTAGTGCTCCACCTCCATTTAGTGCTCCACTATCTCCACTAAGTGCTCCACTACCTCCACTTAGTGCTCCACCTCCATTTAGTGCTCCACTATCTCCATTTAGTGCTCCATTATCTCCATTAGTGCTCCATTATCATGATTTGTTTAAGGCCAACCACTTTGGCATGGTATCCTATATATAGAGGCTAAATTGAAACAACACAACACACAATTCATCAACAACAATCTCTAAGATTATCCAAGCCTCTCCAGAGCAACCCCTCTCCTTCTCTTACCGGTGACCACACTCCAGTCCCAGAATCCTCAGGAGCTGACTGTCAGTGCCACCAAACCTTCTGTCAACGTGCTTCGGTCCTAGTCTCCTCGGGAGCCGACTGTAGTACCGCGACCACAACGGTTACGGAACCAGTCAAGCTAAAGTCACGCTTTAGCAAGTTCTCCCCACTTCACGGTGATTTCGCTCTGCTCAATCTACAATATTGAGTATCGATTGTGTGACAAGAAGAAACTGCAGCAAAGTCCTCACCACGAGGCACAAAGAATCCTGCGACGAGGTTGGTGCTCTCCTTGTCCTCAATCGCTGAACAGAAGTCAGGTCAAGGGACACCCCCGACGACCGCACCCGAACGGTGCTGGCACGCCCACGCAAGAAAAGAGACTGTTGACCAGCTGCAGCAAAATTGGAGCCAAACATTTTAGCACGCCCAGTGGGACCTACTGCATAGCTTTTCTTCGCAGCCATTAGTTGAGGGCGGAGTATTTGACAGAGGCTCTTAAGGTTAAGGGCGGCTTTTATTAACACTTGTTGAACTGTCTTCACACTTATGACCTTTCTCATATTAGTAAGTATAGCCTATGTGAAATGGTGTCTAGAAAGGGGACAACGTTCATGACAGGTTCTTGAATCCAGAAGTGCGTGCAAATGGGTCTAAACCACTATGTGGGAGTAGCAAATGCCAAAATGGATTATGCCACTCTTGTTCGCCCTCCCCCACCTGGCCATTTCAGTAAGGTTGCCCAAAGGATTTGAAAGAAAATTTGTGTTTAGGCGACTATGCTTGGGCCGCATGTCTAAACCTTGATTCACAAGGTCTTATTGAATTCAGCTACTTATTCAATTCAGACTTCCAGAAGCCATTGGGAAGTCAAGCGCAAACCCGTACCAAAAGGTTTACGCTAACTGTCCAAAACACAAGACCTCCAGTTACAAACCGCACTCGCGTGCGGATTGTCGTGGTCTTTTTGACGAACAGGTAATCCAAAGATTTTCTCTCCATTCGCCATCGACCGAGATGTCAACTGAGCAAGGAGAAAATAAACGACCCGAGGGCGAGAAAGTTCCCACCACCCAACCTAATGAGGCCGGAGGAGCGTCTGATACCACCAAAACGGTTAAAGACGAGGTGAGAACAGTTGACTTTGTGCCCATTCTCGTCCCAGAGAATGCGAGCATTGAGGAACGGCTTGCTATCTTTCAACAGAATACTGCTGCATACAATGAAAAGATGAAAAAAGCTTTCGCAGAAGATCGTCGGAGGCATGATGAGCTTTCAATTTCGGTTCAAAAGCTCGATGTAATGTCGCGGCAAATACAGGGACATTTGGAAAATATCCACACGCAAAACGAAGAGTACCACAAGGAGCTCGTGGATATGATGAACGGTCAGGCCGCCCAGAGCAAACGCATCTCTGCTGACATCGCCAGCCAAGCGAAGCATACTGCATCAGAATTGGCAGTTATTCGCAATGAGGGGTCCAACCTTGCGACCCAAGTTGCCATGTAAAAGGCTGAATTGGACCAGGCTAAAGAGGTTCTGAATAAAGCTCTGGGAGATCCTAATGCCATCCTTGGTTCGCTTGGTCAACCCTCAGAGTTTGGCAAGCACATACCGCCAAATGCTCGAGAAAAAGCTAGCGGTAGCAACGCGGTTACCCCCGGGTCAGCTACAAATGCCGCGTCAACCAGGTGCGCGGCAAATACTCTGATAAGTGGTGGAAAGGATAAGCTCGCATCGTCAGTGATGCAAGGGAGCGGGACTTTAAAGATCGGCGAAGGGACCTCCCTCGAGCCTGTCATAGCTGCCCAATATGACAGCGACGGACATGAATACGTGTACCAAGATCAGCCTCCAGCGAGCCATTATGGTATCGACCAGGTTGGAAGTCCAGCGAAGGTCACCGCAGCCACAAAGGGTTAGCCAGCAGCGGGTTTTACGTCGCAGACGTCAATCCAACCCAAAATAACTCATAGAGGCGGCGTATCTTTAGTTAACCAGGCGCCACCGCTGATACAGGCGTCACCTCTCAGGTCAAGGAAACCTTTGACCCGGCCAGCTGGCGAAACAGAAGTTTATGCTCCTCCTCCTCCCGATATGGGGTTCATAAGAAGAGAGGAAGTAGAAGAGATGATTAGGGCCGCGAACCAGAGGCCTAACCTGGAGGAGGCCTACCAGGGGCCCTTCCCACCGCATATTACACAGACACCTTATCCTAGGGGATATAAGAACATTACGTTCTCTACTTTCTCGGGAGAGGAAGTCGAAAGTGCCGCGGCCCATTTGGTCAGGTTTAAAGTACAGTGCGGCCAGTACCAGAACGATGACAATCTGAAGTGTAACATCTTCGCTACTTCTTTGTCGGGGTCTGCCTTCACCTGGTTCACTAAGCTACAACCGGGATCAGTTGTGAGTTGGCCCGCGATGGAGAAGCTGTTCAAGGAAACCTTCGGGACTATCGAGCCGGAAGTAGATCTGGCTTCACTCACTCAGATGGCTCAGCAGCCAACCGAATCCGCTGTCACGTACCTTCAGCGCTTTCAGATCCAGAAAGAAAAGTTGAAAGTGATTCTGCTGGAGAAAGAACTGGTGAAGTTGGCAATCAAAGGCTTAGAGCCCCGCCAACGCAAAAAACAGCATGGAAGCATGTTCAATTCCATGGGGGAACTGATCACAGAAGTAGGAAGTTTAGAGCACTTGCTCAGGGAGATGGACGCTATGAAGAACGCCTCGAAGGGGACTGTTAATGCTCAAAGTCTGGCGGTAGCCAAACCTTCGTTTAACGCGGGTCCGGCGGGCGGACCGCTACTCTGTATACTTAATGATTCCTGCTAGCTGCCAAATGAAAGATAAGGCGTCAGAGGGAGACCGCGTTGGGCGGTCTTCACTTCTCCGATGCCCAAGTCAGTTGATATATAGGCAGCACAGTAATAAATGAGAGTTAATGCGTAATTTAATGAAGGGAGAAGAGAGGACCTTTTATAGGTGAGGAGAGGTCTGATCTTCTCCTTGTTTTCGATGTGGGACTGATGTGCTTCAGTTCCCAGTTTCAGTAGCTTCTGATGCCGTCTTGGCAGAGTGCGTGGCGGCGCGTCGGCGGTGATCCTGGGGAACTCTTGTGCTCAGGCCGTGGCCCGCCTGGCTGCCTATCTGTGGGTTACTCTTTTGACGATAGTTGGTACCTCTGGCGGTACGATGAGCGTGTCTGATTATAGCTAATTATGCTTTGCAACGTACATGTAGGTACAGGGACATACATCCCAGGAAAATGCCGAACAGTGGCTGCGCTCAGCCATCAATCCAATTCCTTTGATCCTTACTACAAGAGTGAGGAATCTAGTACAGCAGAGACTGACGAGTCTGAAGAAGACGAGATAGCTGCGCTGGAACTCACCGGGAAAAAGGCTTCAACGCTAAAGCAACTGAAGTTGTGCAAAGAGCCGGTGAAACTCAAGTCGGTGGTTTTCACCAAACCAGAGTTCGCAAGTTATACTTACGACGCGAACAAAGCACATGAAATCTTGGATGAAATGATCGCCGCGAAGATAGTGAAAACCGACTTCGGCCCATTTCCCAAACCAGAACAGCTAAGGGGGAAGAAATACTGCAAACTTCATAATATGTGGAATCATAATACAACCGATTGTGTTAAGCTGAAGGATCAAATCCAAATCTGGTTAAATAACGGTAGTTTGCAAGTAGAAGCGCCGATAACAGCAGCAGCATTGGTGGACCTAGACCCCTTCCCAGATATCGGCATCAACATGGTGAACGTGGCATGGGGTGAAAAAGATCAGCAGAATTAAAGTCCAGACCACGCAGCGGGAATCCAAGACTCGTTTACCCATCGTCCTATGCTCGCGGTGCAAGGAAGAATGTGACACTCAAGCGCTGCATGAGGAAACATCCCAGACTGTCCGCTTTGGATCTCTACCGCCAATAAGGTTAGTATCATCTTCTAGAAACTTCCAACCATGCAGCCCAAGAGTGCACAGTGGTTCAGAAACTCCTTCTCCAAGGGACTCAAACCTATTCAAAAAGTTGAAAACCGCGAGGGAAGAAGGGCAGACGGATAAGCGGCAAGGGGTTTTAACCAGACCTTACATTCCGCCAGTGTCGACGTCCTCCATCAAAGAAGGGAGATGGTATACACAGAAGAAGGGCAAGGTGGTGGAGATGAGCTCTTCAAGGAAGAGAAAACTCCAGCTGAGGTCACTACTACAAAAACCACATATAAGGACACTCAATAAGGACACATTTTTGTCAACGTGTCCTAATAAGCTTATGAGGACGACAAGAAACAAACTTCTCCAAACTTCCGCTGCCCCGCCAAAATTTTTTTGCCAAAAGTTAAATTTCCCACTTTTTTTCCCACACCAATTCGCACTCTAGGTTGGCCTATAAAATTGCCTCTATTATTTTAGTTGACCCCCCTCTCTCCCCCCTCTCTCGTCTGCATCTCTTCCTCGTCAAAGAAACCAAATTCGAGCTCAGATTCTTTTGCTCTGAGCAAACCAAATTCACTCACCACGGATGGGTAATTCTCCCTCCTTCTCGATCTGTCTATGGCTTTTTCTTCTTCTCTTCAAATCTGTATGCTTTGGTTCTGGGTAACAGTTGTGGGTACTGGTTCATGATTCTTCGTCGGGTTCCTTTCACCAGGATGTACGAGCTCTCTCCGTTGCCTCTAACGAGGATCAATCTAAGAGCATTGACTGGCGGTGGCTTTGTTCTCTGTCTAGATCTGAATCAGATGGTAAGCTGGAGGTTCATTCAGAGTCCTTAATTGTGTGCGTTTCAAATATAATTGATTTTTTTATGTTAAAACCTAATGAGATTCTTTTCTTGTGTCAATTTTTGAAAGTAGTGTATCTTGTTTATAAGACTTGATGAATTGATGATATTTGAGAGTAGAAAAGTCCTTGACATGTTACTGATTTATTTATGCAATTTCAATCTTACAAGCTTTGAGGCTGCTGAGATTCATTTATGCTTCAAGCCCAGGCCATTGACAATGCATATGAAGGTAAGGTTAGTTTTCGCTCCATTTTTCATTGATTTCACTGTTCAATAAACTGAAAATTCTAAAGCATAAGAATATTGAAAAGGTTTTGGAAGGTCGTCGATTCATCATCCTCTCTGAATTTCTGTCCATGAGACCTTAGAGATTGTTTTCTTTTGTAAGAATTTGTCCTTTAAATTTGTTTGATGTTGGTGATAATGATGATTATGACAGGTGCAAGTATATTACCTATTTTGTTCTGTTAACGTATAACAATCTGTTATGCTAATCATTTCTTTACATGTCTATTGTTGAGCAGACAACAATATTTGACTTCCGATTTTTAGCGCTATTGGCTGTTGAAGGTTCATAGGCTGGTTCACTATTGTCCTTTCTCAATGTAACAATTCTCTTTGCCATATGTTCTCTATTCTTACTTGAGGAGAAAAAGTAAATGCCTTGAGGTCGTTAACTCTGAACATATTAATGTAAGATATGATTACACTATTAACTACAGTTTCTTCACTTGTTCATACTCATACAATTTTGGGCACTGATGTATAAGGATCATACTGCTGTGAATTTTCACATATATTCTCAAAAGCTTAAATTGCCTCTTTTGTTGTCTTTCCCATCAAGCTTCCACGAACTGTAGCATCCACCATACTTATACTTTGGGAGTTCAGACCTCTATAAAAAAATTGAGGCTTTTGGGGTTTAGTAAATCCATGGTCAGGACACTTCAAGAACAAATCCTTATAATACTCCCAACTCTCATAAAAAGGTTCCCCTTGGGGTTGAGAGAAACCAAAGATTTCTGCTTAGAGAGCATTGGTTTTTTTAGCTGAGAAGAATTTCAACAAGAACTTTTTAACCAAATCATCCCAAGTAGTGATGGAACCAGATGGAATAGAGCTCAGCCACTTCCTTGCCTTGTCTTTCAATGAGAAAGGAAAAAGCCTTCAAGGGATTTGCTCATCTGATATCTCATACCAAAGAGTTCCACATATGTCTTTGAATTGCTCCACATGGAGATAAGGATCTTCATATGTCTTCTCATAAAATTTAGGCAAGCTCTGGATTGTTGCCTGTCAAATCTCAAAATGCAGTCCTTGAGGAATGGGAGCTACAGCGATGCAAGATGATGTTGTGAGTGCACACTACAACAGAAAAGCTAATTTGCGAGGAACAATTTCCTCGCTGAAGATTGAAATTTCCTCGCCATAGTGTTTTGGCGAGGAAAATATTTTGGTCGTCAGTTCCTCGTAGTAGGCTCGTCAAGAAAAGTTTCTACGAGGAAAATACTATTTCCTCGCCAAACTCTTTTCACGATGAAAATACTTTTTTCTCGCCATTATTCTTTAGCTAGAACTTTTTTTCTTGCCAAAACTCATACTTTTTCCTCACTGAAAAATTTTGAGGGCCAAATAATAGTCGTTAAATATATTCCCCGATGAAATAGATTTCATCGCTAAACTATTATTTCCTCGCTAATGATAAGTAATAGTTTAGAAATTATAAATAATAAAAAAATTTAAATACACTTTTTGGGATGAAAATATTTTCGTCGTTATAGATAGATAGCTTTGGGTGAGGAAGTTTTTCCTCGCTATAAGCTATCTTCAACGAGGAAATTTTATTTCCCTCATACTGTGTATGCTTATAGCGAGGAAACCATTCCTCCCTAATTGTACTCAATGATGAGGAACTTTACTTTTGTCATTGTAGGTTCTCTTGTCCATAATGAGAAAATTCATTTTTATTGCAATTGTTTGGTTATGGCGAGGAATAATAATGTAGATAATAAAGACGAGTTGGCAAAAGAAATATATATTAAAAATAAAAGTAATAACTCAAAGTATTCCCTTACAATAAGTACTAATTCAAAGTAGTTACATCAATACTATATACTAATTCAAAAGAGTTTAGGGATCCTCCTCAATTTTGTTTCTGGCATCCTCCTGATCACTTCCCTAAATCTTGGAATCTCTTCTTCCCTTGCACTTGGAACTCGTCACTAGAAATTTTAGAGATTTTGTAGAGAGCTTTAGCACCTGTAGAGTGCAGAGCATGGCAACAAGAGCCCACTTACGGATCAGAGCCTGCAATTAAGATGTGAAGATGAATTAAATTTTAGCCACACATACTACTCCATATGAACTATACATATGACCCAAATGCTTGACAAAAACATCTCACTCTAAAGAGCTCATAGCAGATTGGAGAAATTTTCCTCATTGAAACAAATACAGCTATGAAAGAGACTAAATTGTACGAAAGACAAGAAAGCTGCAGAGATTAAAGAAGAAGCAATAATAAATAAAGACAACCCTAAATCTTTGACAGGCTGGGGGGGCAAAGACAATCAGTCCGCGACTGTGCAGTGGAGGCCTAAGAAACTTCAAAGCATAGTGGTTGCCAAATCCGAAGAGGCTTCATCAGCGAAGCAGGGGCCACCGAAGAGGGAATATCCCTTCGCAGCAGATCAGCAAGAGCAGGCCATGATCCAAGAAGGATCGCTGGCCGCTTACGTCGCAAGCAAGTTCGCTGCAGAAGTTGACCCGAGCTCTCCCGCGGTGGAATCAGAAGAAGCAGACATGTTGGACATTACATGTAACATGGTGTATGTCCTATCATCAAAATATGCCTTGCCAGTGGCAGCTCAGGAATGCCAACCAGAGGACGATAAATCATTACACAAACAAACGTTCGAGATCACCTCAGCAGCGTCATCTCTCGCGAAGAAACCCACGCCGAAGGAGGTAGAAGCAACAGAGGCTGCAGACACCAATGTGAGGGTTCAGGACATGGGTTTCAGCAAGCCAACGCTAGCAATGGCGCAACACATGAGGCCATTGTACATCACCGCAGACATGAATGGCACTAAGGTGAGCAAGATCATGGTGGATACCGGCGCCGCGGTAAATGTCTTGACCACCAGAACCATGCAGCTGCTAGGAATCAAGAAAGAGAAGATCCAATCCACGTCCCTGACTCTAAAGAACTTCGCGGGGACTGTAACCAAAACATTGGGTTTGATTTTCCTACAAGTCAAGGTGGGTCTAGCAGAAGGGGTTTACGCTTTCTTTGTTACAGATTGCTATGCGGCATATAGCGCAATTCTGGGCCGCGACTGGATCCACCGGAGTTATTGTGTCCCATCCACCCTTCACCAGGAGCTGATCATATGGGACAGAGTCGCGGACAAGGCGGAAATTGTTAAAGCAGACCCGCGATCTTTTTCGGTGTTCGCCAGCTACGTGGATGCAAGGTATTACCTAGAACCAATCTCTCCTTTACAGGTCGTTGGTATTGATAATAAGGGCCGCCCCACAGGGGTGACGGCCTCTGAATTGGCACAATGGGGGCTCGCGGTCGTAAAAAATGACCTCGAAAGGCCTGGATATGCGGTGCCATCTCCAAGTTTTAATTAATGAATCACGACCTCATGGAGGAAGAGGTAGCGGCCTTTCGTTCTTTGTATGATAGATTGTCTTCATATTTGATTGAAAAAGAGGCCTATGCACAAGTAGCGACATTGGAATACATCGACGAAGAATTCTCCGATCAGGAGGAGGAAGAAGAGCCTATCCGATTGGCTCCAGCAGCATTGGATGATACACCGCCAAAGGTTAGAGATCCTACAGAAAAGGTAAATTTGGGCAGTGAGGCGAAGCCAATAGAAGTGGCAATAAACGCAAAATTAGAGCCTGATGAAAAACAGGGGCTCATCAATTTATTGCGGGAATATAAGGATTGTTTCGCGGAGAAATATGAAGATATGCCTGGATTATCTCCTAACTTGGTTTGCCATAAACTGCCGACTATCCCATATCAAAATCCGGTGAAGCAGGAGTCCAGGCGAATGAACTCAGAAACCCAGGTGTTGGTTAAGGAGGAAGTCGAGAAGATGCATACGTCAGGAATCATCAGGGTAGCCAGGTATAATCAGTGGCTATCCAATGTTGTTCCAGTTCGAAAGAAGAATGGCAAAATGAGGGTGTGCGTCGACTACCGCGATCTCAATAAGGCCACTCCCAAAGACGTTTACCCCATGCCGGTAGCGGACATGTTGGTGGACGCAGTAGCTGGTCATGAACTTCTCTCCTTTATGGACAGAACTGCCGGTTACCATCAAATTCCAGTGGCGGAAGAAGATAGACACAAAACTGCTTTTAGATGCCCAGGTTTCGCAGGAGTTTTTGAATACATGGTCATGCCTTTTAGTTTGAAGAACGAGGGAGCCACGTATCAGCGAGCAATGAACCTAATCTTCCATGACATCTTAGGGAAGATTCTAGAGGTTTATATAGATGACGTAGTCATTAAATCCAAGTAGCGGTGTAATCACATTGTGGATTTGCGAAAAGTTTTTGAACGTATGCGGTGTCACAAGCTAAAGATGAACCCTGCGAAATGTGTGTTTGGGGTTCAAGCAGGTGATTTTTTGGGATTCATTGTACATCAGAGAGGCATTGAGGTATCAGAAGATAAAGCTAAAGCAGTTATCAATGCCTCACCGCCGTGAACAAAGAAGGAGTTGCAAAGGTTGTTGGGAAAAATCAATTTCCTACGACGGTTTATTTCCAATTCCGCCGGCAAGATTCAGCCTTTTTCTGCTCTACTAAAGCTGCAAGGACAAACAGAATTTGTGTGGGAAGTGAAGCATCAAGAGGCCTTTGATAGCATAAAGGCCTACCTCACCAATCCACCAGTTCTCGTTTCTCCGAAACCAAACCAACCGCTCAAACTCTACATCTCAGCGGCAGAAGCTTCAATAGGCAGCCTGCTGGCACAAAACAACGAAGCGGGAGTGGAGCATGCCATCTTCTACCTTAGCAGAACGTTAACAGATTGTGAAACCAGGTACACACCAATGGAAAAGCTATGTTTAACGTTATACTTCTCTGCATGTAAGCTGCGCCACTACATGTTGTCATTTACTACATGCATAATCGCTCAGACCGATCTGGTCAAATATATGTTGTCGCGGCCCATCCTTAGGGGCAGGATTGGCAAGTGGATTCTGGCTCTTTCAGAATTCTCTTTGCAGTATGTGCCTCAAAAGGCTGTGAAGGGCCAAGCCATCGTGGATTTTTTAGCACATCACCCAATGCTAGATTTAGAAGTTGCAACAAACTCATGGGGAAAGCCTTGTCACATACCCCGTCCTGAGTCCTTCACATGAGATCAGGCGGCAATCATGTTACACCCATGGGTGTTATACTTTGATGGTTCCAGAACTGATACCATGGCCGGAGCTGGAATCGCATTGGAGAACCCGGTTGGAGATCACTTTTCATACTCGTTCCAGTTGGAGTTTAATGTACCAACAACCAGGCCGAATATGAGGCCTTAATCATAGGCCTAGAAGTACTACTGGAAATGGGAATCAGAGATGTACAAATACTTGGTGATTCTCTCTTGGTTATCAATCAGTTGCGCACAAAGTTCAGATGCATTAGCTTCGCGTTGGTCCCTTATTTGAACAGAACATTACAACTATTGGACCAGTTTGATGACGTAGAGCTTGAGCACATTCCTCGCGAGCGAAATTTTTCTGCGAACGAGTTGGCCCAACTGGCAACAGGGGTAACATTGAGATATGGCGTGCACGAGAGAATCCTTAAAGTAGAGCGTCGCACGCTTCCTTCATGGAAGGCGAGAGGAGATCCTCCAGGCGATACCTCAGTCGCGACCCTGGAATCCATTGACGTGGATTGGCGCATCCCTTTGATCAATTATCTGAAGCATCTTGATCAGACCACGGATAGAAGGATTCGCTATCTTGCCCTCAACTACTTCCTCAGAGGTGATGAACTTCGCAGACGAGGAGAAGATGGCGTGGATTTCAGATGTGTTTATGGCCGCGAAGCGAAACAGTTCATGCGAGAAGCTCACTCCGGCATAAGCGGCGCTCACCAGGCAGGTCCAAAGATGCGTTGGTTACTCAGACGACATGGATATTTTTGGCCCAGTATCTTGAAGGATTGTATCGCGTTCGCTAAAGGTTGTTTGGACTGCCAAGCTCATGGGCCGATCCAACATGTCCCTAATATTCCAATGCAGCCCATTATAAAGCCTTGGCCCGCAAGAGGACGGGCGCTGGATTTAATTGGAATGATTCACCCACATTCATTACTTCAGCACAAGTTCATCATCGTCGCGACTGATTTCTTTACAAAGTGGGTTGAAGCAGAACCTTTGAAGGAAGCATCTGGTGGCACGTTGCGACAATTCCTATTCAGAAACATCATCTGCAGATTTGGGATCCCAGAAGTTTTTGTTTCGGACTGGGGGGCAGCTTTCATGGGTGGTGAAGTTGATAAACTGGCAAGAGAATGGGGAATACAGTTCGTCCATTCCAGTCCTTATTATGCTCAGTCTAACGGTCAAGCGGAGGCCAGCAACAAGATCATTATCAATTTGCTGAAGAAAATGTTGGAAGCTAATCCACGACAGTGGCATGAGACACTTTATGAAACTCTTTGGGCCTACCGCACCTCTAAGCGGAATCCCACCGCGACAACACCTTATGCTTTGATGTTTGGCCATGTTAATGCTCAAAAGTTCAGCGGTAGCTAAACCTTTGCTAACGCTGGTCCGATGGGCGGACCGATACTTGTGATGTTCTCAAAACTTCCGCTACCTGTCAAGTAAAATACAGAGGACGTCAGAGGGAGACCGCGCTGGGTGGTCTTCAACTCTCCGATGCCTAAGTTAGTCAATGTATTTATGTTGACAAAGTAACAGTAGGTAAGTATTAAATGCGTAATTAATGAGGAGAGAGCAGAGAACCTTTTATAGGTGAGGAGAAGGCTGATCTTCTCCTTGTTTTCGATGTGGGACTGATGTGCTTCAGTTCTCAGCTTCAGGAGCTTCTGATGCTATCTTGACACGGCGCGTGGCGGCGCGTCGGCAGTGATCTGGGGGTGATCCGAGGCTCAGGCGGTAGCTCGCCTGGCAGTGTATCTGTAGGCTATTCCTTTGGCGGGAATAAGTACCTCTGGCGGTACAATGAGCGTAGCCCATTATAGCTAATTATGCTTGTCAATGTATATGTATGTACAAGTCCCCCAAGTCCCCAGTCAAGGAGGGCAATCTTGGTTAGGGAGTTGTTCGGCGGTTTGAAGCGTTATCTTCCGCTAGACTTGCAACAGCATAATTAGCGTCAGTGCTTTGTCAACCATGGATTTACTAAGCAAACGCTTTATACCCTTCCGGGTGGGCCTCTTCTAGGCCCCCCAGGGAGTCCCCCACTCCCCGGCTAAGATAGACCTCCAGATGGTCGGTAAATTGTTTGTTGAGGGGGAGCTGCACGGAGCAGAGGGTGTTGGGTAGCGAGCCCAATCTTAGTACCCAGTGACGGGGGTCAACGTACCTGATCAGGGCCGTCGTAGACTGTTGACAAGTCCCCGTGTCCCGTAGGGACGGTCTGACCGTAACGCCGCGTGGCAGTCGTTGTCAGAGTGAGGCGTAGCCTCGGGATCCGCCGCTGGCTGATATCCCCCCGCTGGTTGTAGCAGGAAGCAGCGTCCAGTAGACGTGCTTGGCGGTACTTTGTTGAGCGGTATTGTGCTGAACAAAGTACGCAGCTTGCAAGATGAAAAAAGGGGGTTCCGGTAGCGGTGTGTCATGTAGCGGAAGACGGCCCTCTTGCATGATGACAAGGGAGAAGTTCCGCTGGCGGAGACTTCGTCACCTGGAAGGTGACAAGGGAGAAGTTCCGCTGCCGGGGTTTCGCTCAGCGGAGACTTCGTCACTTGGAATGTGACAAGGGAGAAGTTCCGCTGGCGGGGTTTCGCTCAGCGGAGACTTCGTCACTTGAAAGCTGACAAGGGAGAAGTTCCGCTGGCGGGGTTTCGCTCAGCGGAGACTTCGTCACTTGGAAGGTGACAAGGGAGAAGTTCCGCTGGCGGGGTTTCTCCCAGCGGAGACTTCGTCACTTGGAAGGTGACAAGGGAGAAGTTCCGCTGGCGGGGTTTCGCTCAGCGGAGACTTCGTCACTTGAAAGGTGAAGGGAGAAGCTCCGCTGGCGGGGTTTCGCTCAGCGGAGACTTCGTCACTTGGAAGGTGACGAGGGAGAAGTTCCGCTGGCGGGGTTTCGCTCAGCGGAGACTTCGTCACTTGAAAGGTGAAGGGAGAAGCTCCGCTGGCGGGGTTTCGCTCAGCGGAGACTTCGTCACTTGAAAGGTGAAGGGAGAAGCTCCGCTGGCGGGGTTTCGCTCAGTGGAGACTTCGTCACTTGGAAGGTGACAAGGGAGAAGTTCTGCTGACGGGGTTTCACTCAGCGGAGACTTCTGACGGTTGGTGACCTCCCCCCAAGTGGCTACTTCCATTAGACGCTTCATCTGATGGTGGTTGACACGTGGTCGACTCCCAGAGGGTTAGCGTCCGGAAGCGTGTCTCCTAAGCCTGGCCGTCTTCTCGCCATTAATGCGAGTAATTATGGATTTTGTAACCGAGGCGACGCCTCGGTTAATCCGGAGAGTGAGTGGATACGTGGGACACGTGTACGGCCGGGGCGCGATGTCGTTTTTCAGTGGACGGCTTAGGATTCTTTGATGTTGACATAAAAGGGGGGGGAACTCAGCGAGATTTGACACTTTGCCAAAGCTTCAAACCCTACTGTCGTCTTCAAGCCTTGTTCGTACGAGACTGAAGAAGGAGGCTGCTGGGATTGAAGTTATCGTACCGAGGAAGACGAAGATTTCCCTTATCGAAGATTACTGCTTGCCATCGTACCGAAGTTTTCGCGTTTGAGGTTGGTATCTTGATCCTCTTTCCTGTTCCATTGGTTCTGGTGATTTCTGGGTTTTGTTGATTCTGTGTTTGGGGCGTTATTTGTTCTTGTCTGGTGTGGTTTGAGGGTGTAAAGTGAGATTTGGTTGAGGGTTACCGTGTTTGGCAGAGGGTTTGTGTTTAGGGATTTGCTAGATGGTTGAATCTGGGTTGAGTGTGGTTGTTCTTGTTTTGGCTTTTTCTGGGTAATTGTTCTTGATGTTCTTGGTTATAACTGATGTAGGCGTAGGCTAGATCTTGTTTGAGCTAACTGATTTGGGTTTTAGGGTTTGGGATGGCTAACTTCATAGAGATTTCGAGCAGTGAGGATTCCGGGTCTGACGTGTCGCTCGGCGTGGCGGATAGAATATTTATTGCCTCGTTGCGTCCGTCTGCCCATGCAGGAACCTCACTGTCAGAACTGCTAGAGGTTGAGCCGCTACAAACAATACCTTGGGAAGTAGCCATGGGTCGTGTCTCGCGTCCTGAGAGTTCTAGGGCAGGGGAAGCCGCCGCTGCCAAAAATAGGCGTGACGAGTGGCTAGCGAGTAACAGTGCCGCCAGTGGTTCCGCTGGCGGGGGAGATGTGGCGGGAGAGAATGCGGAGTCAGCGTGGGTCCTTTCCGACGGTACCTATGTTGACGAGGCAGGTGGGCGGATGAACGCCGTCGCCGTCAATCGGTTGAAAGGGATGTATCGGTTGCCGGGCGTGGTAAAGCTGCGTCCGCCGACGGGGGACGAGAAGGCATCGATGCTTCCGGAGGGGTTTGCCGCCGTGCATGAGGCGATATTCCGCCAAGGAGTGACACTCCCGCTGGTGCCAAACCTTCAAATTTTGGTGTGCGAGTTTGGCCTTGCTTTTGGGCAAATTTGCCCTAACATGTGGCGGTTAATGCTAGGCGGCTGTCTGGTTGTGAGGGACCAACCGTGGCGGAAGTACTGCACTTCTACGAGCTGGTGTATGTGAAGCGCCAAGGCTGCAGGGGGCAGGTGAATTTGAGTCGCCGCCCGGGGGCGCCGAAGCTGATCGAGAATCTGAGGGACTCCATGTCCTACTGGCGAGGGACCTTCTGTGTTGCCACGGCAGGGTCGGAATACCAAGCCGGGTCCAACGAGGGGGGGCCGACGTTTAGGATTAAGTGGGAGTTTCAGCCTATTCGAGGTTGTTTGCCGGTCTCCGCCGAACATAACTGGCGGTTTCTCTTGCCCATATCCTTGTACTCTTCTAACGATTACAATTTTTGTTTGTGCAGCGAGCTTGCGCTACAACCTGACGCGTGAAGAAGAGTGTCGCGTGGCTCGTATCAGAGGTTGTTGGCGGAATCGCAACCTGCTGGATTTTCGTCTTCTTACCGGTTGGGAGTTGTTGGTCGACCAACGCCTGACACATGCCGTTGGTAAGAAATCTCCGCCACACTGTATCCTCAATCAGACTTGTCTCAGGCTAACTGGTTTTTTTTTTTTTTTTTAGAAACGCCGCCGGGTAACACGCGACGCCTTTGCCAAAGCTATGGACCGTGCGGAAATTGATAACTTCTTGGAGACGATGTATGCATCCGAGCTGGCGGCTCAGCAGACGGTGGTGAATCCGGAAACACTGGAGTTCAGCCAGTCCGAGGTTCCGGTGGCGTTACCTATGCCGCATCACTCCCACCTTGGTGATGACGGCCTGCCCGTCGCCCAAGCTGGGGACAGCGTGGCCGGCGGGAAAAAGGGGTTTACTACCGCCGCGCCACAGAAAGAGAGGGAGCCCGCCAACCGTCGTGGGCCTCAGAGGGAGAGAGTGGTGCAGCGAGTGGGGACCGGCACCGCCGCTGGGATGGAGCAGCCGGCAAGGGAGTCGAGGCCTGGTATTGCTGGAAGCACACGGGTGCTTCAGCGAAGGCGTCGCCAAAACGACTCCGCCGATGAGGAAGAGGAGGATGATGTGGGGACCATCGGGGCCTGCCAACAGAAGAAGGCGCGACAAGGTCCGCCCAAGGCTCCCGTGGTCGAGGAGAGAGAGGCTCCCGTGAGCGACTTGGATTCGTTCGCCGCCTACGCAGAGTTCATGACCGATAATGAGCGGGAATTCCTTTACCATCCCTGCGAGCGGCTAGGGTTTGGCGGCCTAGCGGGGATGTCGCGCCCAACGGCTATTGACCAGTCGCCCTTCAGCTCGGCGTTCGGTCACTTGTCGGTTGGGTTGAACGAAATGTTCCTGACGGCGTCGAAGCAGCCCCGGGTTGAGCGGGAACTCAGGGAGGAGATCCAGGGTCTTGAGAGAGAGTTGGCGGAGGCGAGGGAGAGGCTGGTGGAGGTGGAACGACGCCTGACAAAGGCGGACTGTGATGCTGCAGATGCCCGCGGTAAGCTGGAGGTGGCTGTCCAGCGGGACCTGGAGCGGAATGATCAAGTCTCCAAGATGGAGCAAGACATGTCCCTGCTGCAGCAACGGGTGGCCGCCAAGGATAAGAAGGTGGATATCATGCAGCGGGAGTCCGCCGCCAAACAAGCCGAGGTGAAGAAGCTGGAGGGTGAGGTTGCCCGCCTAAGAGCTGAAGGGGACCGCGCCGCAACCGCCGCTGTTGAAGCATTCAAACAGTCGGCGGATTACAAGAATGCGATGAATGAGGCGGCGAAGGCTGGGGCCCTAGCCAATGTAGAGATGCTGAAAAAGAAGGGCGCTATTGACTGGGTGAAGGCGTCCCAGCCCGAGGTGTCGTTGGCTCAGAACACCCCGCCAGCGAAGAATGTCCCGCCGGCGAAGAGTGTGGTCCCTGCCCAAGCTGAAGGTGCCCGCTCGGGGAGCGGAGAGAGTGGCTCTCGACCGGCGGGTGATTCCCAGCGGACTCCTCTTCCTACCCAGTCGGAGGTGTCCCGTGCTGGTTTCCTGGCGGCTCACACTCGGGCGGACGGCACAATAGAGACTCCAAGTCCAACTGCCCGAGGGTTTGACCAAAAGAGCCGCGCACATCCGCCGCCGCACGCCGAAGGTGAAGAAGCTGAAGCCAACCCATGAGATGTGGAGCTCCCTTTTGTAGCCGCTGAGGCCCAAAGTTTTTTTTTTTTTTTTTTTGAACACTTTTGGGTGGGGAGTCCCAGCCCTCTATATGGAATGAAATTAATTTTGTGTTTGTCATGATATGCTTGTGCCGCTAGAGTTTTGACTTAGAGTTTTCTTTTGCCAATCAATGAAACATTAAAGGAATTAAGATTGGTCCAAGTGCACAGTGTAGCGGACGTGGTCCGCTGATGATTGCTGGCGTTGCCAGTTGCCCTTGTGCTAGACTTGGTAACAATGGTTTGAATAATTCCTCGTTTCATTGATAGCTGACTGATCAGCATTTACAAAAGAGGGGTAGTACCCGTTGGGTAGCTTCCCTTAGCTAAACATTGAACAAAAATTTAGCTAAGTCAAGATGCTCGCGGGTAGCGGCATGACTATTTGTAGTAATACCGAAGGTGTTCGGTATTCCAAGGGTGGGTCGTTGTGACGCCATCCTTGTCCATTAAGTAGAAGGTGCCTGGGCTAACGACTTCCACAATTTTGTATGGACCTTCCCAAGTTGGGCGGAGTTTTGTTGGCTGTGGAATTACTTCCTTCATTACCCAGTCCCCCAGTTGGAGGTTCCGGGCTTTGACCCTGGTGTTGTAGAAGCGTGATATCCGCTGTTTGTTTTGCAGATTGTGCAAATGGGCCTTGTGTCGTCTTTCCTCTTCTTGTCAGTTGGCGGCGCAGCAGGGGTCTTGTTAGCGGTCTCCTGATGACTGGAGGAGGGTTGTGCTGTCTGTTGGTGTTGCTGGTGGCGGCGGGGTTTCTCCATATGTGATGAATTCCGCCTGGGCGTGAATGACCGCCTCACTCATGACGTGGTCATATGCCGCATTAGGGTGATTATAGTTGAGGTGATAGAGGAACGGTCCCTTGAGGAGTCCCTGCTTGAAGGCCGCCGATGCCATTGATTTGTCTAGATCGCGGCACTGAGATGCTGCCGCCCGCCACCTTGTGACGAATGCCTTCAGTGACTCGTCTGCCCCTTGCTTGACGCTGAATAGCTGACTTGTGTTGTGATGTCCGGCGGACAGTAAGATAAACCGAGAGAGGAAGGCGTGTGATAGTGCATGGAATGAGTCAATGGATCCCGGCGGACACTCAAAGAACCAATTCATTGCCTCACCGTCTAACGTTTCGCTGAACAAGTGGCACAGGGTGGGGTCGTCAAATCCCTTGTTATTGGTGACCTTCTTGAAGGTGTCCATGTGGACGAAGGGGTCGGACATGCCGCTATAGTGTGACATCTTTGGAGTTTTTGCGTACGCCGGTCTGATAGCTTGCAGAATTGCAGCGGTGAAGGGCCCCGGTCTGGACGCGAAAAGCGGACTTTGAGTTGGCGCTGGGGCGCCCGACTCCGCCCGGACTAACCTCTGCTCCAACTGTTGCATCCTTTCCAGTATTTGGGCTGTTGCATTGCCGGCGGATCCGGCCTGGATATTCCGCTGGACCTGTCTGCGCCCTGGCGCAGGCGGATTGCCCTCAGTCCTTGCCCTAGCTTCCGAGCGGTTGGTGCGCGGCATTGACTCCGCCTCCTGCTCTAACATTAGCTGGGGGATGGGCGGTGGTCCCATCCCCAATAGTTCAGGTGGGTCCAGCGGTACCTGCATCTGTATGACTGGTCCCGGTGCCAATGTGCCAGTGTTGGGCCGACTACGCCTGGTGCTGCGTGATTGCTCGCTCTGCGCTGGATTGGCGGTTCTTTCCAGCGTCTTTTTTAGTTCATCAAAACGTGACATCAGCGTAGCCACCTGTTTTTGGGCCTCAGCCTTCTCTCTGCGCTCCTCTTCACGCTCTCTGTTTGCCTTGTGAAGGTCTGCCAACGCCAGCTCGTACATGGCGGCGAGGTCCTGGCCTGGTGGGCGGCTGCTGCTTGGATTTGCCTCACCGCCGGGGTTGGCTGGGGTGTTGAATAGTGCGCGGTTAACACCTACCGCTGGGTTGGAGGGTTGGGGAATGGCGGATTGGTCCGCCTGCTCTTCAGCGTTTCCCCCACTACCGCTAGTCATGGTAGTGGTAGGATGACCTTTTGTTCAAGGATTCCCACAGACGGCGCCAATGTTAATGCTCAAAAGTTCAGCGGTAGCTAAACCTTTGCTAACGCTGGTCCGATGGGCGGACCGATACTTGTGATGTTCTCAAAGCTTCCGCTACCTGTCAAGTAAAATACAGAGGGCGTCAGAGGGAGACCGCGCTGGGCGGTCTTCAACTCTCCGATGCCTAAGTTAGTCAATGTATTTATGTTGACAAAGTAACAGTAGGTAAGTATTAAATGCGTAATTAATGAGGAGAGAGGAGAGAACCTTTTATAGGTGAGGAGAAGGCTGATCTTCTCCTTGTTTTCGATGTGGGACTGATGTGCTTCAGTTCTCAGCTTCAGGAGCTTCTGATGCTATCTTGACACGGCGCGTGGCGGCGCGTCGGCAGTGATCTGGGGGTGATCCGAGGCTCAGGCGGTAGCTCGCCTGGCAGTGTATCTGTAGGCTATTCCTTTGGCGGGAATAAGTACCTCTGGCGGTACAATGAGCGTAGCCCATTATAGCTAATTATGCTTGTCAATGTATATGTATGTACAGGCCATGATGCAGTCCTACCGTTGGAAGTCAACGTCCAATCATTACGAGTTCAAGAGCAACATCATCTCATTGGAGAAGACTGCGTTCAGGCTATGTGGCAAGAACATGAAGACCTTAGCGAAAAGCATTTGGAGGCTTTAGATAGTTTGGTCTTGGAAAAGCAACGAGTCGCTCGCGCCTATGACAAGCGGACGTGGGGAAGGAGTTACAGCGAAGGAGAGTTGGTTTGGAAAGCAGTTCTCCCGCTTGGCGAAAAATTAGATGGTCGCGGCAAATGGACTCCAAGATGGGAAGGCCCGTACATCATCTATAAAATCTTACAGAAATGAGCTTTTCATCTCAAGGACCTGGATGGAGATGTCCATCATAACCCTATCAATGGCAGATACTTGAAGAAATACTTTCCCAATGTCTGGGACTCGGAAGAGTAGTAGACAGTTTCTTCGCATAAGACATGGGGGGCAATTCTAGTGTTCCTACACTCGCGAAGCCCATTCATGAAGGCCTGTTTTTGAGGCCCATAATCGTTTCTTCGCTACGCCTAGCAACACTAGGGGGGCAACACTCACTATACTAAAGTCGAGTCAGCGGCTCCGGAAAATTTTTACAGCTTTGTCTCTTCTGTCGCAGACACTTTCGGGGGAAAATAGGGTCGAGCCGTAGGAGTTGAGGCTGAGCTCAAGGGAAATGCGAGAGCCACCGTTGTAGCCGCCCCATCCACCAGAGTAGTAGCTGTAGCCGCCACCTCCCTCGGAAGTAGTCTTCATGTCCTCACCATGCATGGGGAACAGTGGAAGGGTTTCAATCTCCTGGTGATCTTCTCCTCGTTGTTCCATGAAAGTTTGTTCTTCATTCATGTCAAAGAAAGTAGAACTAGTTCCCCCTCCAGCTGAGATTGAACAATCCCTAAAACTCTTCTCATGCTCATAGATCCATAACCACCATAGTTCCCCATTTGCCCGTTAAAAGCAATCATCACACCAGCTGAAGAAGCAGAAGCAGATGCAGAAGATCTGAAGTTAATATACTGATCCTCAGGTTTCCAATTGGTACCATTACCATTACCAACAAACCCTGATCTTTGCATGGGCACATGAACATCCGAAGTGAACCTTTTCTGTTGTTTCTCCCGAGCCCTGTGGTTCACGAACCAATAATAGACGTTCTTGCTCTCGATCGTTCCGTACCATTTCAGCTGGAAACAGATCCTCTGAATCTGCTCTACAGTTGGGGACCTAACTCCCTTGTTGTAGTAAAGCTCCTTGAGGATTCTTATCTGATCTGTAGTGGGAGTCCACCTGGTACGGCTCCGCCTGCAAAGCATGTTATCACTACTCCCGGCTGCTTTGTTGCTTCCTCCATCCTCGGTTGGTTGCTGGGTTTGTGGTTCCATTGGTGATGGGTTGAGAGAATGAGAGAATTGGAGAATGGTGATGATGAGAAATTAAGAAAGATTGCTGTTAGAAATATTGGGAAGGACTGAAGATCTGAGAGAGAAGGACTGAAGTTTGACAGAGAGGTGTTCGTAAAAAAGGAAGGGTATTGTTGAGGATCTGAAACTCAGAGGAAGGTTTTTGGCGTGAACGTTCTCATCCCCAGAATGCACCTATTTATAGGAACAGGGCGTGCAAATCTCCACCCTTGGATGGACAGTCTCGGAAAAGCATCTCCACCCTTGGATGGACAGTCGAAGAGTCAAACTAAGTGTCAATAAATCTTAATTAAAATTACCCTAAATCTCGGAAAAGAATGGATTATTGGCGCGTGGGGGAACCGAATGGTTTTCGAGGAGGTAACTGTTCCATTTTTAATATTATCTTCTCACGGTGGAATTAACCGAACGGTTTTCGAGGAGGTAACTGTTCTATTCACGAGATTATTTTTTCACGACCGTTGTTTTTCAACGAGTGATTAATGCCTTAAATCTCGGAAAATAAGGGATTATTGGCGCGTGGGGGAACCGAACGGTTTTCAAGGAAGTAACTGTTCCATTTTCAATATTATCTTCTCACAGTGGAGTTTTCTGTTGTGAAATTTTAATTAAAACTCGCAAGCGCACGAATCGTTGTTAGTATAGTGTGCAAGTACGAGGTCGTTCCAACTGAGGATTGATAATCAATTTAAATTCTAACCTAATTAATCCAAACACATAAACAATCAAACTAAAGAAGATATGGTTTTAAGGTTTTCGACTAAACAAATAATGTGAAAATTAAAGAAAGAAAGAAACAAACAAACAAAGAGATAAATAATGATAAAACCTAGGGTTTCAGAATCAACCACTAACAATCCTATTTATGTTTCAATGCAATTAACAGATTCTTTTGTTTCTTTTGATGACAATTCCCGTATCTAAGTCCTTCTCAGGTACTCTAGACCATAGTTTTCCTTAAGGGCATGATGCTCTCCCTCTCGGGTAAAGATCTTATATCCTAACTATGCAGTTTATCCTTCTCAGGTATAAATTTAACATGCAAGACTCATTACGCTTTAGAAAACAAGGGAATCAAGCAAACCATTAGTTTTTCTCAAGTAATAATGTAATTTACCACACTTAATCACAAGAAGCTAATCAAATTATATTGCATCTCTGCTTCAAATTTGTCTTCCAATTACTATATGCAAAGCCCTAAGGTGATCAATCAAAGAACTTAAACATAAAGCATCAATTCAAATAGTGACTAAGAATTCATCATAAAGAAACTATAAATCCATCAATAAAACATCAAAATACATAAACAATCATGATAGGGCATCATCCTAACCGTAGAAAAGGTTTAACAAAAGATAACTAAGTAAAACATAGGAAAAACATAAAAAGAATGGAAGGGGAAAAGAAAGGAAGATGGATGAGTCGTCTCTGCTCCTTAGGCGTCTACATTGTGCTCCGAGACTCTCTCTCATGTAAATTCGTGCTCCCTTATATAGGGAAGATTTCTGCTCATCTTTGGCTTCATGTTTCCTTGTAAGACTTGGATTTGGATTTCTTTCTCGATTTGGAATAGGAAAACCTTGAAATATCTTTTGTAGAAGTAGGAATACATGTATTCTTGAATCCTCATCTGAATTAACTTCCTTGAAACATTAGGATTGACCATCTTGTGTCACGGAACTTGAGTTGTCCACGAATGGTTGTAAATTCCCGAGCAGATTTCCTGTCCGACCTATCTTTACTCAAATAATCATAACGTTCTCCAGAAGTATCGAAAACAACATCCGTAAAATTTTACAGAAAGTAGACATCCGTAGCTTTCCATGCATATAAGGCTCATTGTCTGATTCGATCTGGGTAACTCCCAGTAATTCGGTGAAGTTGGGTATTCTGCACAGACAGATTCTGGAACGTGGTATTGCAATCACCTTTCAATCCTACTTAGCTCATTCTAGCTTCTTTTCTTCTCTTTATGAGACAAACCTACAAAAACACTATAACAACATAAATGACTCGAAATAAGGAGGACTAAGCATAAATACTAAGATTAAGAGGCAAAGAAATATAGGAAAATTTTCAACAGTTAGTTAATGCGAAGTTAAAGACTCATTAAGAAGATAAAACCAAGAGTTTTGAGTTGGGGCCAGCAAGTGGATCCAAAATGAGCATATTTTCTCAAAACCCTCGCCGCGAGGCTCTTTTTGACGCGAAGCATATTTTAAAAGTTCATATTATTTTCAATATACAACTGTGGGGGCCTATATTTGGGGCCTTGCGAGACACGATTATTGGCTTCTCACGGATATTTGAATATCAGGATAAGAAAATAGTATTATATTCATAAAGTGGCTTTGCGGCCAAAAGCAGTACATTCATTACAAGGCCAAAAGTGGCTAGAATACAAAACAGGAATCTTCGGATATCTTCTGCATCTTTTCTCAAGTGGAAGCAGCTATGGAATCTAACGTCGGGTTGAGCCGCGCCATTACCCCAAGGAGGGGCAGACTTCAGGGAAGGAAAAAGAGGCGTAATGGAGCCCCCTCAATTGGAAGCAGCTATGGAATCCAACGTCGGGTTGAGCCGCGTCATTATCTCCGGGAGGGGCAGAGAGTGAAGAAACCAAATATCGGCTTGAGTCTCTGCGCCCTCTTCACCCTTGGCAGCCACCATTCTCTTAGTATGAAGTGTGGAAACGGCCATGAGGTGGCTCATACCCATCACTTCCGCGAATCCATGCTCTCCCTCCAAGATTCTGTCAATGTTCAAAAGAAAGAGCATGAGTAGAGGGCGACCACCAAAACCCTTCTCATCTGGATGACTCGGTTTGGTCCGACTCCAGAAGGAAGGGGTTTGAGGAAGGATCTTTGGCCTCAATGTGGCTTTTCTTCCTTCCCCGATTTGCTCCAAGTGGGGATTCCTAACAAAGATGATCTCGCATGACCGGGGATCCCACACTAATGGAGCTCCCCATGCTTCTTTTCCCCTGAAAGCCTATACATTCCATCCAGGCTTTCAAAGGTAAAGAACACGGGGTTGCCTAAGATTACGCCATAAGGCCTAACCCAGGCTTAAGATTACGCCATAAAGCCTAAAATTTAGAGGCTAAAGGTCATTTCATGAGGGGAAGATTTGTGAAGAAGGAGAAAGAGAAGCAAGGACTGAAAGGCCATTTCTTGAATATTTCAGAAGATTTGTTGTGAGTATTCCCTGCCCAAAATACAACTATTTATAGGGACTTCAGGCAAATCCCCACCCTTGGATGAAGCTCAATTTCAAAACCAATGTCAGTAAATCGAGATTAGTGACTCCAAATCTCGGAAAAGAAGGGATTATTGGCGCGTGGGGGAACCGAACGGTTTTCGAGGAGGTAACTGTTCCATTTTCAATATTATCTTCTCACGGTGGAGTTTTCAATAGTTAGTTAATGCGAAGTTAAAGACTCATTAAGAAGATAAAACCAAGAGTTTTGAGTTGGGGCCAGCAAGTGGATCCAAAAGATAAATATTAGTTAAGAAATAAAGATGCCATCGGTACTACAAGAAGAATGCATATATATATATATATATATATTGTACTACAATTGGGCCTAAGGAAATCACTACTATAAGTCATAAGAGGCCTAAAATGGTCGGCCCGCAAAATCAAGCTTCACACAAAGCACCTCAACCTGGAGGCTTGCAGCAAGGGCCCCGTTTTCAATCAACAAGGCTCGTTCTTCAGCTTGGGCCAAGCGGTGAGTCAATTCTTCGGAGGCAGCCAAGGGAGCGTCCAGTTGGGCTTCCTCCACACTAAGCTCGTTGTTTACATGGGCCAAACAAGCTTGGAAATGTCTGATCTGGGCTTCTAAGTCTAACTTCTGAAGCCTTATCTCCTCCATGCGAGTGGCCCGATCATTCAAGGTTCCGCGAAGAGTCTCCACCTGACTAGCGAGGGTATTCTGTACCACGCGGGCCGCACGAGCTCGAGCTTCCACGGCAGATTGGCAAGCGCGGGCCATATCAAGGTCTTTCAACAACTTCTCTATAATGTCGAGCTGAGTTGGATTGACCGCATACTCTCGGCGAAGGAACTCAATGGCTTCCCAGATCCTGGGGAGTTCTTCAGGCTCCAGCCGCCGCTGTCCCAAAAGGTTTCGAAGCTCTGTCCTCGCTAGTTCAGCGGTGGTAGGAGGAGTTTCCTCAAGGATTCGAGCTAGCTTTTCAAGCCTAGTAGGAGGAGGAGGCGGAGGATTCACAGCACGATCATAAGTCACCAATGCTAGAGGGTCGATTGGTTCCTCAATTCTTTCATTTTCAGCATAATTTCCCTCAACGACCCCCTGAGCTTGGTCCGACATCTCAGCTGCGGGAGACTCTAGAAATTCAATGCGAGGTTCATCAGTAGAGTGTTGGTGATGAGTAGCTCCGAGAGCATAACCTTCAGCCTCAACGCTCGCCTCGTCTATTTCCGAAACCAAGCGACCACCACTACTCGCCTCATTCCCCAAACCTGGGACGTACGTCCCGCCGGCCAGATCTTCTGCGTCAAGGACCACCTCCTCGATACAAACAGAATCCTGGTCAGGTTCAGAAATGTCAGAGAGCGGGTTTGGATCTAAAGGGAAATGGAAAGCATTGGCCAACAGTGGCTTACCTCTCGAGCTGTCGGGTCGATATCTGGTACATGGTCACCAAGAGGAAGAGGCCCCGCTTCATTCACCTCTCGGACCTCTAGTGTCGCGGGAATATCTGTCGCCATTATTTCCTCATAAGCGGCAGAAGCCTCAGAGTGGCTTTCCACGCTTTCATGCTCCAAGGAGTCGTCATTGGAGATCGTTATTAGAATGGTAGGACCTTGCAGATGTTCTATAGATGTGGGAGAGGGAAGAGTCGCCACGGGGCTAGTTGATTCTTGAACTAGCAAGAGAGTTGGCTCTTTTACAGCGGCTGAGGATCCAGCCTTGCTCAGGCGAGAGGGATCAGTGGTTCTCTGACGGACCTGTCAAAAGATACATACTGAAGATCCTGCCCAGATTCTAAAATTTAAATAGGATAAGACGGGGCCGGAGTTTACCAATCTCATTCCCAGAGGTTCGTCATCTCCAAAACTCTCTTCGACGAATTGAACTCGATCGCGTTTGCGAGCGAAGACAGCAGTGGCCTGTACGAGAAAAGAATCACAATTCAAAAAAGGGGGAAGCACCAAATATACAAGTTTGGGATCATTCTTAACCAAATTACCTCAGCGGGATCTTCATCATGAGAAGACTCTCCCTTAGGAGTCTCCTCTGCTATTGCCTTTTGTTTCCCGGCCTGAACAGAGGCTGTCCTGCTCTGGGTAGTTCGCTGGAAAACATACTCAGGAATAAGAGCGGGAAAATTAAGACAATGAAAAGGAATGGTGAATAAAGACGAAAACTTATTGTTGCCCTAGGCTCGTAGATTTGTATCCCTGGACGCGATGAGCAAGAAGGTAGAATAGGTCGCAGGGGTTGTGCTGCAGGGTTGGAGAAGCGCTCAAGAATCTTGCAGTCCTCCAGACCAGGACTACTCATTCCACGAAAGATCAGGGCGAAGAGTTCGTCATATGGCAGGTCACAACAGTTCACGGACACTTCTTTCCACCAATTAGCATAATCATCGTCGACATCGTTGAGAGGGTACATCGCTCTGACCCAAGGGGGAATCACTATCAAAGTAAACGGACTCTGAAAGGGGACAGACCCAGGCGGGGCTAATCTCCGCCAAGAGGTGCAGTAATTGGCAGAATCAACCAGAGGCCAGGGTACCAACTGGGCCAACCCAAATTGGCGAGCAAAGTGGTTAGGGGCTTAGAGCTCGTAGCTTACGCGGTCGGTGGCAAGACGAATATCCATGCAGGAGATGGCGCGACGAAAGGCCAGGAGGGCTCTTTCGCTATGATCCCGTCCATTGGGCAGAAAGCCATCATCAAGGGAAGGAGGGAATCGCCTAGAAAGGACTATTTTTGGGTCCGGCATCTCTCCCAGCAAGTACAAGTAAATAAAACACTCGGAGTAGGGAGGAGCTCGATACCTTACGTTGCGGCAAAGCCAATTCCCCAAAAGGGAATCGACTGGAGGATCCTTTGGAATATCACCGCGACGAAAGCAAGGGAAATAAATCTGCAGCCAAAAGGCGAGGATCCAGAAAGGGCCACTAATGTCGGTATCGAAGGGGCACATTACGGCTTTATAAAGAGAGCGATATAGCGCACCCAATACAGGTTGCCCAAGGCCAACGCAAATACCATTGTAGAGAGCAGTGGCCAGAGAATTCCAGGGCCCGGTAGGTTTGTTGGAAGAAGTGCAAAAGATAAATTTGCAAAGCCAGAATTCCAGGAATGCGATACCTCCTGTATGGTCACGCTGGGTGCAGTAATAGTCGCGCCAGAATGGGTAGGATTTGCTGTGATGCCCTCGACCAACCATATCCATTCTCAAAGGAAATTGAATGCCATCAAACTGACCATGCACATAGGGGTCAAAGTCAATGGGCAACCCCGTGATGGTAAGAACATCCAGCAAAGTTATGCTCATCTGCCCAAACCGGAAATCAAATGTATTGCTGGAGGTGTTCCAGAAGCAAAGAGCGGCGGCTAGCGGTGCAGGGCTGGTATTATGGGAAAGACAGAAGCATATATCAATGGTTTGGGTGATTCCCACCGCATCCCATCGGGCCAAATCTCTCGCTCGGACCTCCTGATACCAAACATTTTCCTCGGGAGCGATGGTAGGCCAGAAGCCCACTTTCCTCCTTGGCCCCCAACTGCTAAAATCACCGGACACCTGCCGAAGAGCCGCTATGGGACGACGGATGGGAAGCCCATAATAGGCCATAGCATCATCTGGCAAACGATCGCGAGGTGTGGGACCCAGACTCGCTTGATTATCACCTCCACCAAAGCCCATAAGTCGACTTCTTTCCTCTCCGGTCTGACTTCTGCATCGAACACCCATGTTAGTCCGCCAGGTGAATGCGGCTTTCTCAGTGATTTCATCTACCTGATCGATAACAAATGGTTTCTTGGGTGCCATTTCCGGGTCGCAAAGGAACACTTCTCCACTACACCTTGATTTATAGCTCAGATATTTTTGGAGATTAATTTATTAGTTGGGCCAGTGAGTGGCTTTAGTGGATAATTAATTAATCATTATTCCATCTTGAGAATTGCATCTGGAGCGGCGGTGAAGAGATGGCATTGCACCTTTCGGCCTGATGTTTTTTTTTTAAACATGATTAAAACCCATGCGGTTTTAGATGCTAAAGTTGCAGCGAGTATGGTGGTTTCACTTGGTCACATGTCATGATGTCGATAGCCATGATTCAATCATCTTCTTCAGCATAAGACTCGCGAAGGACTAAATGACAGCAAACAGTTTGCTATTCTGCATCTTATTTCGCCAAATACTGTAGGCCTTGATCAAACTTGATCTAGCCAGCAAAGCGGCTCCAACACCTACATTTGAGAAAATCAACAGAGAGCCAGCAAACAAGGCAGATACTTACTGCTATACATGTCACGCCCCGAATTTTAAATAATTAAATTCAAATCCGAAACGCGAGAACAAACACAAGAAAACACACATAGAAAATTTTTCATTTAAACTAAGCAACAAACAAACTAAACTCACAATGTCAATACCGACTCGTTCTTTAGAGTCACATATTACATTACAATAGTTTACAAATTAAACTGAATATCAATTCAACGTGTAACCACTCTCACCAACTCACTACACAGCGGAAGACTACAAGTAAAAGCGCCCTTCTACACTACGTGACGGAAAGTCCACCTCAGCTTCGATAACGATCACCCGATATTCTAACCTGCACAAGAACCCCTACACCATAGAATAGTGCACCGGGAATGTAAACAACAAACCCGGTAAGCTTTTCAGCCCGTATGAGTAAACTCAATTAAAGTGACTCACGTCACTCATGCTTATAATTTCTCAACTCGTGAGATAATTAAAGCAACAATATTTAATTTCACAAAATACATGCTTTCACCATCTTAGCTTAACAAAACAATATGCAATTATCACAACAAAACGTCAAGTTCAAATTAATCAATAACATGCTCAACAATTTCAACCCAACTAAAAACCCACATGTTCTGTCTCTCAATTCATTTTACGTCCCCACAATCTATTAGATCACTATTCCTTTGCCTCAACGGCACAATCAGGAAATCATACTCATTTCCCTCAACATAACGCGGTTGCCAAAATCATGCCACCCCAACTGATTTATCAATCACTACAGATCACAACCCACAACTGTACCCACAATAAGAATTAAGCAAAATCAATAATCCCTGCATAGAAACTTAGTTCAGGAGATCACATGAAAACAAACAAAAGAATTCATAGTAATCTCTGCATGGAAACTTAGTTCAGGAGATCACATTAAAAACAAACAATAGAAATCATATAAATCCCTGCATAGAGTTTAGTTCAGGAATTTACATTAAAACAAACAATACAAAAAGCGGCAATCCCTGCATATAACTTAGTTCAGGAGATTACATTAAAACAAACAATTCAAAAGACAGTAATCCCTGCATATAACTTAGTTCAGGAGATTACATAAAATTCAACAATTAGAAGGAAAAGAAAAATAAATGAAGAAGTCAACCAACTCACACTAGAGTCGATGATCACCCATCAACTCCAAATAAATCATATTAACACAACTCACCCATAATATGAAAATCAAGTCCCTCTTGGACAATAAAAGAAAGAACCCACCCGAACTCTCTTTCAAAAACACGTGTACTCATGGGCCTCAAGTGACCCAACGCGTCACTCCCATGCAGTACGTACTCATGGGCCTCAAGTAACCCAACGCGTCACTCCCATGCAGTACAAGGCAGACAGACTAGAGCTCTAACTGATCGTAACCACTAACCCGGCCAAAGGCGTGGTTCCCGATATAATTGCCTCAGTCACCACTGTGACACCAGATCCGTAGATCCAAAAACAGTCACCACTGTGACACCAGATCCGTAGATCCGAAAACATTTAAAAGTCCCACACGACTCAAAATGTTACACCAACACTCGATTACTCTTTCAACACAATATAATCAACCATTCCATGATATAATTTATTGCCACGAAGAGTAAATACTTGAAATGACAATCCAATCAACTCTCAATCATTTCCTCACCAATGTCACAATACATTTTCAATTCACTCTTTCAACAATATAACCATCAAACATATACATATCACAAAGCCACTCCATCCATATATATATTCCACGTAAATATATATATATACGTAGTCATTCACGCAGGAATGACCACTAATACCAACTATAGTTTTATAAATTAACTACTCGAAAATCATTTTATATCAAAACATTGTTTTCACCTACCCATGAACCGTTGTCGATCAAGTTCATATATTTTAAAACAAATAATTTGTTTCGAAAATGATTAAACAATTAAACAAGTAATTACGAGTAATAAATAAATCCGTTCGTAAATGAACCACGTGAGATTTACTCACCTCTAAATCTCGCTGCGTCTTCTCTTACAGCCGAGATAAAGTACAGAACACACTCCATCAATCACCTAATCAAAATACGATCCTAACTTAGCAATTGATTCAATAAACACACTTAAACAACGATCCAACGGTTGGATCCTCATCCGTGACCACACAAAGTCATCGGAACGGCTCTACGATCAACAAATCAAAACTACAAGTCGATCGGACGGCCAAATCCGCACGGATCGAAAACCGAAACGAATCGAAAACCCTAAAACCCTAACATGCATCAACTTTCTCCAAAATAACCTTATAATATATCAAAACGACCGTATCGATGCGTAGATGCATAAATTGAAAACAGAACACAAAAATAAGGCCAGATACGCCACCACGCGCCGCCACAAGCGGTGGTTCAGATTGTGGTCAACCACGGCGGTCAACGCCGGATCAACCACCTCCGATGCCAAAGTCACCAACTACAAACATGTTCAAAATGAAGAGGTGAGCCACTTTCATACCTGGAGCTAAGTGAGATTCGGTCTAGATCGTCCTAGATCAAGCCTGGAAGTTGGGTCAATCTCGGTCGTCTGATCAGATTCCAGATTCAACCAGAGCCGTCTAAGTCTTCAAACCTAGATCTTTCACTCCACACGTAAAGTCGTCATTCAAGGAAGATATGGGCGTGATCTAGAGGAGGAGACGAATCCAGAAACGAGAGGATCGGTCCGAGTGATGCCGGAATCTGCAAAATCCGACCGGGTCGGATTCCACAGCTCCAATCTGCTACCTCCGGCAGAAATCGTGGCCGTCGAGCACCAGAGGGAGGACGGAGTGGTGGCGGCGAACAAGTCTGTAGTTGTGGGGTGGCCGGAGAACGCCGGAATCGGGAGATAAATCCGGGTCGGGTTGGCCGGATTTAGTCGGGTCTGAGGAGAGAGAACGGAGAGAATTCTGGGGGAGAAAATGGAAAAAAGGGAAATTTTGGGATTTAATGAAAAATCCAGGAATTTCTCATATTTATAGAAATTTCCCAAATTTTCAATCGCTCATAACTTTCTCATAAGAACTCCGATTTCCTCGTTCCGCATGTCCACGAACTCGTATCGACGCGCTCTACAACTTTCGTGAAGGAAGATTTCGGAGAATCCCAACGTATAAAAAGTCAACTTTTGTGAACCCCCTAAAACGTGCACTTCGAATAATTATTCGTCCGAAAATAATTTCACTCCACCCTCGACCCACGAAATCGTACAAACGAACACTTTATTAATCCCAGGAAACATTTAGGAATTAATAACAAATTTCTGAGGTCTTACAATACACATGGCGAAGCTACCACCAAGGAAGATAAGGATCCTCATTCGTGATCAAAGGCAGTCTCCTACGCATGGGGGGCACGCTAAAGTTCTGACCTCCTACAACCTACCCAAGTTTCGCCAATTCACTGCATACCAGACATCAGATACTTGGGGGGCAATAAAGGCAATTCAGTTTTTGGCATTCAAGCTTTATGGCCTATTTAGAGGCCTATATGGAATCAGTAAAGAAATTTCAGTCAAGCCAATAAAAGTGGTTTTGGAGCAACGACATTATAAGAACAGCGCTAATTCAAGACCTCTTCAGTCAAGACGAAGACCTTTGACTTCGAGGTCTGGGGGGCAATGTTTGAACCATAAATCCATTATCTCCATTTACTATTTCCACTATCTCCATTTAGTGCTCCACTACCTCCACTTAGTGCTCCACCTCCATTTAGTGCTCCACTATCTCCAGTTAGTGCTCCACTACCTCCACCTAGTGCTCCACTATATCCATTTAGTGCTGCATTATCTCCATTAGTGCTCCATTATCATGATTTGTTTAAGGCCAACCACTTTGGCATGGTAGCCTATATATAGAGGCTAAATTGAAACAACACAACACACAATTCATCAACAACAATCTCTAAGATTATCCAAGCCTCTCCAGAGCAACCCATCTCCTTCTCTTACCGGTGATCACATTCCAGTCCCAGAATCCTCAGGAGCCGACTGTCAGTGCCACCAAACCTTCTGTCAACGTGCTTCGGTCCTAGTCTCCTCGGGAGCTGACTGTAGTACCGCGACCACAACGGTTACGGAACCAGCCAAGCAAGGGTAACGCCCTCGCAAACCAGCCAAGCTAAAGTCATGCTTTAGCAAGTTCTCCCCACTTCCCGGTGATTTCGCTCTGCTCAATCTACAATATTGAGTATCGATTGTGTGACAAGAAGAAACTGCAGCAAAGTCCTCACCACGAGGCACAAAGAATCCTGCTACGAGGTTGGTGCTCTCCTCGTCCTCAATCGCTGAACAGAAGTCAGGTCAAGGGACACCCCCGACGACCGCACCAGAACGGTGCTGGCACGCCCACGCAAGAAAAGAGATTGTTGACAAGCTGCAGCAAAAATGGAGCCAAACAAATTGTACTTAAATCTCATGTATTTGAATGATTTCTTTTTTTGAATTAAGGACAACCGTTTATATCGAATGAAACTAAGGAGTACATAAAGCGATGTGAACGGATCGAAAGAAAAGCAATGAAATGAAACAAGATGCGCAAATACATCTAAAATGAAAAGTAACCAGAACATTACTAAATACTTAAATGTATCGAACTGCACAGCATATGTCATGTGAGCAGTGTAAATGTAGTAATGGCTGTAACCGTAACTAGGGAGATACATCTTAAAAGAATTTTCAGTACCAGTCTACCAGACCAAGGTGAGGCCTCGGAGACTCGAGAGAATGAAGGAGACCAAGGGTGTCAAAAACTTGGACGTTAGCAGAAGAACTCTTAAGAACAAGAATCATGAATTTTGATCCCAAATCCAAAGACGAGCCAGAACCGAGCATTTTATACGGACTCAATAGTGCGTGGGCTAATAATTAAAGCCTAAACAAGGGCGCCACAAACCAAACACAAGCCCATGCCCATGAAAATATGTTTTGGTCCCCCATACCTTCATCTCGTCCTCCACCGTCACGGGCAAGCCACAATGTTGTGCTAGTATATTGTTGAACCCACCTTGTACGTGGTCATGAATGCCTTAACTACTTTCAATTTGGTTAAAAATTTGCAGAAATGATCTACTCATGAATATCTAAACATCTAAAGGTTAATTTATTGAAATGTGATCGAAAAGTAGGTCTTACAACTATCAATTAGAAAGTCCTCGTGAAGTCCTCAATTTAATGGTCCTCATTAGAGTCCCACCTTCTAAATACATTCAATTAGATGAATTTTTTTTTTTTTTTGGAAAAAGATAGCATTATATTAAGGGTTTTTGTCCATTTACCCCAATTCTAGGGATTTTTTTCCCACTTACCCTATTAAGTTTTTTTTAATTCCCCCTTACCCAAAACACTCTAAGGAGGTCATTCCCTAATACACCATTAAGTTTTTTTTTTTTTTTTTAAACTATTTTACCCTCACCCCTTTGTTACATAAAGAGAGAGAGAGAGAGAGAGAAACCATTGGAGACTTCGCCGGAGTCCGGCCACCGGCTGCCGGATTCCGGTCATCGGTCGCCTGAATCTGGTCAACTTTCACCGGAATCCGGTCATCGGTCGCCGGATTCCAGTCGCCGGCCGCCGCCCACCAGACTTCTCTAGAAACGTTGCCGGAGGTCCCCAAAGAGGTCGTCGAAGATCTCATAGGTCACCGGAAAGGTTTATTGCCCCCCAATAGACTTCTATTGCCCCAATAGAGGGCAATAAACCTCTATTGCCCCCCAGTAGACGTATGTTGCCCCCCAATAGAACTTTCGGTCGCCAGAATGGGAACTAATCTCCCTAAGTTTAGACAAATAAACTTTGATTAAAGAAAAAAAAGAGGAGATTACATCAATTCAAAACATCTATTGCCCCCCAATAGACGTCTATTGCCCCCCAATTGAACTTTCAGTTACCGGAATGGAAACTAATCTCCCTAAATTTAGACAAATAAAACTTTGATTAAAGAAAAAAAACAAAGAGATTACATCAATTCAAAACGTCTATTGCCCCCCAATAGACCTTTAACAGACCTCTATTGCCCCAATAGAACTTTTTTTTTTTTTCATTTTTCTTCCCTTCTGGGCCTTCTGCCCCCATTTTACCCAAAAAAAAAAAACGAAAGAAATAAATTGATTTGTGGCCCCAATAAAACTGTTTTTTTTCTTTTTTCTTGCATTATAGGGCTTTGACTTGATGCATTAACTCTCGCAAGCGTACGAATCGTGTCAAGTAAGGGAAGTATTAAAACCTTGATTATCGTACCTCGAGGATTAGATGTTGGACCTAACCGATGTAATTGGCGCTAGAATAACTTAAAAGCATACAATGAAAAATAAAAATAAAATAAAGTAAAATAATATTCACAAGGCACCAAGCCTCGGCAATGCTCGGCTTAGTTCACACTAAGCCTAATCAAAGCCACTGACTTGTAGCCCAAATGAGTTATGCACAATGGAAGGTAGAATTTTGTTCGGGAGTTTTGAATTGGGAATTAACTAAATTAAATGCAAACTCAAATAAAAGCAAACAACTAATTATCAAGCAAGAAATTAAAATTGGAATTCAAATTAATGGAAACATGGGAGTGTCGGGTGATTCACACTAACTATCTTGCAAATATCAATGCCAATTTCAGGAATGCATGCATTTCCTATATGTGTTAAGTCTCGTATCTAGTACCGGTCAAGGCTACTAAACCAATTATCCTTTCGGTGTATTGACTATGCCGGTTAGGGCCACAATCAACTCTCTAATTTAGGCATTACGCTAGAGAGCAAGATAATAGAGACCCAAGCAAGCTTAGCTACAATTAAGCTAGCTAATAGTCACCACACTTAAATCCTAGATGCAACAAGACTAATAAGTTGTCAATTTATCAATTTATTCATCACAATTGCCCACAACATAATTTCAAAGGTTGACAAAGCCTAGAAACATACTTCTAAGGACCAATAAATTCGGATTTAAAGCATACACAATGGAAATTGCATTTATTGAGAGTAAAGCATCAACATTTATACAAGATGAGTTAGGGCTTCACAACCCTAACTCCCAAAATAAAACTACTCACAACCTATTATTAAATACATCATCAAATACATAAGAAATTAAGAGAAATGATAGAGGATAGAGGGAACACAAGCTAGACTCACAATTTGCTATAGGCAAACATGAACCCAACTTGAAATTAAGCCCCCACTCTTTACCAAAGCCAAAATCCCTTTATGGTGATGAGCCTTGATGATGTGAAGTGAAATCTCCTTAATTATTTCTTGAGAAAAATGGTAGAGAGTGATATTGGAAAGTGGGAGAAAATGGGAGAATAGAAATGGAGGTGGGTTGCGGCACTGTTGGAGAAGAGAGAGGATAGGGAATAGCCTTTGGTCTGTGTGGTCTCGGTTTTTAAGAGAGAGCAATTAAAAGGGTCTCTCCGTTATGTGGCTGCAAAGGGAGTGAATAGAGATAAGGGCCACATGGCAAGAAAGGAGAGGGAGAGGGACGAAAATCGGCGCGTCGTGAAGAAGAGATGGACGAGGTGAGAATCATGGTTTAATTAAACCATGGATGCCACGTGTCAAATCTGGATTGGTTTTCAACCAATTATACAAATCTGCACGTGCATGCTGGTGGCCTAACTCCTGACTTAATTAATCAAATTAATGATTAATTAACCAAATCAATAGTTAATCAACACTTTTCTTCAATTTCCTCCCTCTTCTTCTTGTAATTTCACGCACATGCCCACAACTATGCGTAATTGCCTTATGCTTCTTTCTTGGCTTTGACCTTAGTTGACCACATCGACAATTCGTCTTTTTGTTGGTAATTCCAATTAGCTCCATTTTCACACAATTTCATCTCGATTCCCGCAACTCCGCTTATTTACTACAAAATAAATAAAAATGGATTAATTACATAATAATTAACTTGAGGATTAACTTATTTCTAGTGTTATAGATACAATTACATGCATAGAAATACGTGTAATCAGGCTTCTGCCCCTATTTACCCAAAAAAAAAAAAAAAAAAACGATGTCGTCCAATAGAACGGCGCCGTTCGAGCCCTGACAGCAAAGCCTGGCGAAGTTGGCGCATGGAGCAGAAGCATCTCGAACCCAGATCAACTCCGGCCTTGAAATCAGAGCTTCCCTTG
This sequence comes from Rosa rugosa, assembly GCF_958449725.1. Lineage (NCBI taxonomy): Eukaryota > Viridiplantae > Streptophyta > Magnoliopsida > Rosales > Rosaceae > Rosa > Rosa rugosa. The sequence goes on from NC_084824.1 coordinate 55,768,599, forward strand.
AACTCAGATTTACTCCGGAATCTCGACGTAATCCTGGCCATCCTATTCGGCCTCTGACGAGGCGTCTGGGTGGTGCAGCTTCGCCAAGCTCCTGTACGCCGACTTGATCTCCATCTGCGACGCGTTGTTCTTCACCTGCAAAACCTAATAGAGACTCGAGGATCTGGCCAGATCGTGAGAGAGAGAGAGAGAGAGAGGACACAGTGGCAGTGCTTGTAATTCTTTAATTGGGTTGATGGCAAAATGGTCATTTTTTGTTAAATTGTGTAGGTGGGAACAAAAATCTGTTGCTGGGGTAAGTGAGATAATTTTTGTTCATTTTGGTGCTTTGGGTCAAGGACCCTTATATTAATATTGATCAATGGCAAAGGCTAGAATAATGCGTACATCTAACATCTAACGTAGAATCTCTAATCTAGTAACTCAGACAGACTTTTGACAAAAACTACTCACTACAAACAGCTCGCTTTAAGGCGAGCTTCGTTTTCAAAGACAAAATCATTAACTATCTATTACTCCACCTAAGCGTGCAACTATGGTACGAGAATAATAAATATTTATTGAGAAAACTCATAGAAAATAACCCAATGAACCTAGACTCACAAAAACCAAGAGAAATAGCTAACCCCTTGCCCATAGAGTTAGAGTTAGAGTTAGAGGAATTTGTGTCCTTAAGCTTGTTGCTAGTTGTCTTTGACATACAAGTCTTACTATACTCCTTGGCTTGAGTAAAAAGTGTTAGAATATGTGGACTTAACATTATCTAAATCACATTGAGATAAAACCAGTTGATTTAATTAATCCTATGTAAATAACAAGAAGTACATGAATATAACTCTAATTCCAGTTATCTACGTGGGTGTATATCTCCTAGTAGAAGTAGGGAACTCATTTGTAATCAACCTGAATTACATTAAGTGTTTGTGATAAACTCTAAGTCTCCTATGTCAATAAACATGAAGAAGTGTTGGACTCCTTATGGGATGAGTCCAACTCGTGGTTTTGGCCAATATATATAGGGAGCAAAGTCCCTGTATTCAACACCGAGTATTGCATATTGTTCAGCCCCATTCTGAAGCTTTTGGTGTTGACATACAGAAGACTTTCTTCTCGAGTTCTGCTGCTGCTATTCATTCTCGTTTCCAGTTGCTCAAGATGTCTAACTTTGGTCAAGTTGTTTCTGCAGGGATCCAGAACGTCAATGATGCAGGTGGAGTCCTAGTTCCACTAGGAAAGCTATTCTGCAGTTTCTATGTGGATGTTGTGCAGCTGGTTTAATTGATATTGTATATGTGTTGTATGATATGGTCTTGTGGTTGATGTATGTTGTTTGTTGCATCATGTAGAATTAACAATTGGTATCAGAGCTTAGGAATTTCATAAAACACATATCATGCGTTTTGTTTTGATTCAGAAAACCATATTGTGAAGAAACTATTTTCTGGAAAATAAAATATATTTTCTATTTAAACTAAAGCAGGCCTTAAGTGTTTTTAACCCGGTTTTAGTGCTAATCCAATTCATTAAATAAGCCCAAACCCGAGTACAGAATTTATATTATTTAAAGAATATTACCGTTAGAACATAACGGTCACATTGTGCTTTAGGGATCGGATTGATAGGGCTTACTGAGATGAATTCTCAGTTATGGGATTCAAGACCCCTTTTAGAATAAATTGGATCATGTGGAAAGGGTTGAAATTGCTGCTTATTTTCTTTTGCTTCCGCTATAAAATAATTGTTGCAGCGCTGTAGCAGAGGCCAAGGTATGTTCATTGGGAATCCCAGAACTTGTATTTCAAATTCTGCATATGGAAAGGGTTGTCATATGGATTATTGTTTAGCATATGGAAAGGGTTGTCATAATCATATTTGGAATGCTTGATCATGCATATTGAAGGAATTCTGCATATATGGTTGAATGCCTTACTGTAATCATGTGATATGAAGTTTCGTTTTTGGAAATTGTATGGTTACTGTGATGGTATGATTTGATGATTTTGATTGAGTATTGTTTGGTTTAAGTATGCTATGGTTTTTAGTTAACAACTAGAAATATGTCTCCCAACATTAAAATCTGCAGTATTGTTATTATCATAGCATAAATTAATAAGTTCATACAGAAACTGAACATAAGGTTATTAATTTTAGTTTTGTGTGATTCTTTGGAAAATTGTATTGATTATTTTGCACAAAGCAAATCTTCACTGTCGTTTTTTCAAAATTTGAGTATTAACAAAACTGAAACTTGTGTTACTGCATTTAAAATTGCACTTATATTTTGTCTTCCAAAGAAGTTGTTCACTGTGTAATTTTGAATGCAGAACAGCATCATATGTAATCACAACTATCTATTTAGATACCTTGAAGCTTTTCTTGTCCAAAGATCTTGACTGGTTCAAGGAATGACTGATTTTTGTAAAATGCAGTATGGTGATTTAGAACTTTAGAATGTTGAGTTTTATGCCACAAAGGTGTTACTTGATATTAATTCAGTTATGGGGTTTTATGGAAAACTAATCATGTATCTGCCTAATTTTAAAGCTCATGACTGTTTTTGAATTTTATGTCTTTTGCTTTATTTTGGTTGTGTTATTCAAATACATGATTTTGTTTTAAAGATTAACACACAGATAAAAGTTTTACTGCAGAAATCTTATTTTCTTTATTTTTCTGTGTTTTTAGGTCTAAATGTGGTCACTATAGGCCAAATTCAGTTGCTTAATGGATGGAATTATAAGAAATGGAGAAACCAAGTTGAATTTTATCTGTCTATGCATCAAAACATGGATCTTTGCTTGATTGAGGAACAGCCATTAGAGCTAGACACTGAGAGCACAGAAGAAGATAGAAAATATTTTAAGGAGTGGCATAGCGCCAACAGGAAAGCCAAAAATGTGATAAGAACCTCTATGTCTGACACAGTTAGGGGCTCGATCATTGAGCCAGAGCTTGCCATGGATTTCCTAGAAGCCATAGGAGATAAGTATCAGGAGAGTGACAAAGTTGAGGCTGCTAGGCTATCCAAAATATTTAATGAGCTGGAATTTACAGGAAAAGGAAGTGTGAGGGAGCACATTATGGAGCTGATTGACCTCAACTCGAGGCTGAGGGATTTAGACATGGGAGTTAAAGACTCTCAGGTTGTGCATGTGGCACTTCAGTCATTGCCTAACACCTACAGTAACCTGAGAACCTCCTACCATGCCCAAGAGTCTAACTGGGACTTGAACAAGTTAATTTCTATATGTGTAGTAGAGGAAGAGAGGATCAGAAAAGAAGGCAGACCAGCTACTGCAGTAAACCTAGTTGAGAAGCCTAAATGGAAGAAAAGGAACCAACTTAAGGCCAAGAAGACTACCACCACTAAAGTACCTGGCAAACCTGCAGAACATAAAGCTGAGAAACCTTTTAAGTTTAAGTGCTATTTTTGCAAGAAAATAGGGCACATGAAGAGAGATTGCAGTGGTTTCAAGGCTTGGATGATAAAGAAGGGTGAGTCTTTTCCAAATTCTGTCTTTTCTCTAGAAGTTAATTTTGTTAATATAGCATCTCACTCTTACTGGTTAAACTCAGGCTCACCTATACACATTACAAATTCCTTGCAGGGTTTAACAAACAGGAGGACACCAAAGAATAGTGAGGTTCAAGTCTGTGTGGGAAATGGCTCGAGAGTAGCAGTTAAGGCCATTGGGACCCTGAAGATTGATTTAGGCTTAGGAAATTTTCTTTTTCTAGATAGTGTTTATTATATTCCTTCCTTGAAAAGGAATTTGATTTCAGTAGGTCTTTTAGTTAAGATTGGTTGCAAACTCATTATTGATTTCAGTGGAATAAAGTTGTTTCAGGGTTCAAATTATCTTGGCTGTGGTGTGTTTATGCATGATTATTTGAAATTAAATTGTTCTGTTGCTCAACAGGAGATTATGTTGATTGAAAATAATCAAAACACTATTAAGAATAACACTGTCACAGGTACAAAAAGAACATTGTTCAATAATAAGTCTGCAAATATATGGCATAGAAGATTAGGCCATATATCCAAAGAAAGACTAAAAACACTCGAGAAAAATAAAATTTTACCTGCATTGGATTATACAGATTTGAATGACTGCATTGAGTGTTTTAAAGGGAAATTGACAAACTTCAGAAAGAAAAAGGCCTTAAGAAGTCAAAACCTATTAGAACTAATACATACAGACATATGTGGTCCATTTAAACACAAAACTATCTGTGGAAATTTTTACTTCATCACATTCATAGACGATTTTTCCAGGTACTGCTATATCTATTTACTATCAGAAAAATCACAAGCTCTAGATGCATTCAAAATTTATAAAACTGAAGTTGAATTGCAGCTAGAGAAGAAAATTAAGTTAGTGAGATCTGATAGGGGAGGGGAGTTCTATGGAAAACACACTGAAGCAGGCCAGCAAAAGGGTCCTTTTGCACTATATTTACTGGAAAATGGCATTAAGGCTCAGTACACAACTCCCTATAATCCTACACAAAATGGAGTAGCAGAGAGGAAAAATAGGACTTTATTAAACATGGTGAGAAGTATGATGTGCACTACAGGTCTACCTATATTTTTATGGGGTGAGGCTCTTAAGACTGCAAATTATATTTGCAATAGATCACCTAGTAAATCAGTAGACAAAACACCTTTTGAGTTATGGTGTGGAAGGCAACCTAGCTTGCATCACTGCCATGTGTGGGGATGCAAGGCTGAGGCAAAGTTGCCAAATGCACAGACACACAAGCTTGAATCCAAAACAGTTAGTTGCCATTTTATTGGCTACTGTGAGAAATCTAAAGGCTATAGGTTCTATGCAGCTCAAAATTTTACCAGAACTTTTGAAACTCATCAAGCAAAATTTTTGGATGAAGGTTACAGTAATACTAATTTTGAAGACTTGTCTTTGGAGTTAGAAGAAATTACTGAAAACGAAAATTTACAGAATATCTTGCCCTTAATTCAGACAAATAATGCAGATACAGAAACTCAAAGCCAAAATCAAGTTTTAGAAGAACCAGTAGCCTTAGAACCTCATACAGATGAACCTATGAACGATGTCCATTTAGAAAATAACCCTACAGAAGAACAAATTCCACCTCAGCCTAGGAGATCTCAAAGAGAGAGAAGACCAGTGTATGGAGAAGATAGTGATTTTGTAGTATACCTGCAAGAAACTGATATCCTAGGTGAAGATAATGATCCTTTAAGCTTCAAGCAAGCTGTTGAGAGCCATGAAGTTGAAGAATGGCAGAAGGCCATGAAGGCTGAGATGGAGTCAATGAAGCAAAATTCAGTATGGGAACTAGTCAGACCAAATCCAAGCCAAAAACCAATTGGCTGCAAGTGGGTGTTTAAGACAAAGAGAGATGCAAATGGCAATATAGAAAGGCATAAAGCCAGACTAGTAGCTAAGGGTTTCACACAAAAGGAAGGCATAGACTATACAGAAACATTCTCTCCAGTTTCAACTAAAGACTCATTTAGAATTATAATGGCTCTAGTAGCTCATTATAACATGGAACTGCATCAAATGGATGTGAAAACAGCCTTTTTGAATGGAGAATTAGATGAGGTCATATATATGAAACAACCTGAAGGTTTTGTGAAAGTAGGAAAAGAAGATCATGTATGCAAACTGAAAAGATCAATTTATGGACTTAAGCAGGCTTCTAGACAATGGTATAAGAAGTTTGATTCAGTGATTTCATCTTTTGGTTTTTCAGAAAATATTGTAGATGAATGTGTATACATTAAGACAGTTGGGAATAAATTTATTTTTCTTATACTGTATGTGGATGATATTCTTTTAGCTAGCACTGACATTAAATTGCTTAAAGATACTAAAGCTTTTTTGTCTAAAAATTTCGACATGAAAGATTTGGGTGAGGCATCCTATGTTTTAGGAATTGAGATTAAGAGAGACAGGGCACAAGGCTTATTAGGCTTATCTCAACACAATTACATCACAAAAGTGTTAAAGAGATTTGGAATGGAGTCTTGTGCATCAGGTGATGCTCCTATGACTAAAGGTGACAAACTGTCTAAAAACAAAAATTCTAAAAATGGGGGGAAGATGTCTGATATGGAAAGTAAGCCTTATGCTAGGTTAATTGGTAGCCTAATGTATGCACAGGTCTGCACTAGACCTGATTTAGCATTTGCAGTTGGAATTTTATCTAGGTTCCAGTCTAATCCTAGTCATGAGCACTGGGTTGCAGGAAAGAAAGTACTTAGATATCTGCAGAAAACAAAATCTCACATGTTGGTTTACAGACAAGTTAAGAAGCTTGAACTTGTTGGCTATACTGATTCAGATTTTGCAGGCCATTATCCGGATTCTAAAAAGTCCACATCAGGTTATGTCTTCATGCTTGCAGGAGGGGCTGTTGCATGGAAAACCATGAAACAGTCATTGATTTCAACCTCCACTATGCAGGCTGAGTTCATAGCCATTTATGAAGGAGTCTGTGAAGGCTTGTGGATCAAAAATTTTCTATTGCATACTAAAGTATTAAGTTCAATTGTTTCAGATGCATTGAAAATATTTTGTGATAATGAGGCTGCAGTATTTTTTGGTAAAAACAGTAAAAGGTCCAACAACTCTAAACACATAGACTTAAAATTCTATAGTGTTAGAGAAAGAGTGAAGCATGGTGAGATAAATGTTTTGAATATTGACACTGAATCACAACTTGCAGATCCTTTTACTAAAGCATTATCAGTTACAAGTTTTCAGAAGCATACCAAGAACATGGGAATTCTAAATGGTTTGGAGGCTTGAGCTCAGTGGGAGCCAATTTTAATTTTTAGAATTTATTTTGTAATAGGATTCTTGGTTCAGTCATTATCGATTTTAGTTTTGCTTGTAATCTTTGATACTGCAGTTTTTGAATAAAATGAGGTATTTCATATATGTGTTCTTTTGGTTTTAGCATTATTTTAATTTCTGCAGTCTTGAAAATTACAGTTTTTGAACTTTAAAATATCAATGTGTGTTATCAAGTGAACTTTTCTGCATTGAGGAATTGTTGCAGGTTCAGTTTCAGTTTTCAGTTAAGCAAATACCAGTTCACTAGTGTTTCAGTTTTTTGCTGTTAAGATTTTGAATTGTCAAAATCATTCTGTTGGACTGTGAGCATTGGATTTTGCAGGTAGATATACTTATCCAAATTTCTGCTCTTATTATCACTTTGAGCTTATGTGATTGCAGTATTTGATGTTAGTGATCTTTAATCAATCTGGTTATTTAATCAAAATTGGTTTGAGGTTCTGCATTATTTTCTGCAAATTGACCAAGCTGAATGAGCTATGAGTTTTTGTGTATTTCAGTGCACACTTCAGTTTGTTGTCTATATAGGGTTATTGGTTCAGTTTTGTTGTGTACAGACAATGTTAGTCCAAGTGGGAGAATGTTAGAATATGTGGACTTAACATTATCTAAATCACATTGAGATAAAACCAGTTGATTTAATCCTATGTAAATAACAAGAAGTACATGAATATAACTCTAATTCCAGTTATCTACGTGGGTGTATATCTCCTAGTAGAAGTAGGGAACTCATTTGTAATCAACCTGAATTACATTAAGTGTTTGTGATAAACTCTAAGTCTCCTATGTCAATAAACATGAAGAAGTGTTGGACTCCTTATGGGATGAGTCCAACTCGTGGTTTTGGCCAATATATATAGGGAGCAAAGTCCCTGTATTCAACACCGAGTATTGCATATTGTTCAGCCCCATTCTGAAGCTTTTGGTGTTGACATACAGAAGACTTTCTTCTCGAGTTCTGCTGCTGCTATTCATTCTCGTTTCCAGTTGCTCAAGATGTCTAACTTTGGTCAAGTTGTTTCTGCAGGGATCCAGAACGTCAATGATGCAGGTGGAGTCCTAGTTCCACTAGGAAAGCTATTCTGCAGTTTCTATGTGGATGTTGTGCAGCTGGTTTAATTGATATTGTATATGTGTTGTATGATATGGTCTTGTGGTTGATGTATGTTGTTTGTTGCATCATGTAGAATTAACAAAAAGAACCCGAAAACTTAAAAACCAATAATAGATCCCTCAAAACCCTAGTAAATCAGCTTGGATGATTGAGGCCCATATGCATTAAGGAAGGAAAAACCCTACCACCAACACCAAGACTAATTGTCACGAGCAGATCCCCAATTGTAGCACTTTCCCTGGTAGAAACATCTTCCTTGCCACCACTATCCACAATAATGGCTTCATGCATGCATTAGTAGACTTGTTTGGCTTGATCTCGAATTACTCTACCACTATATTGAGGTGTCTACCTCTGTATCAAACTAGTATTAATACATCTATTATAGATGAACCATCAACAATTTGGTGAGTAGAAGAAACAAAGCATGCAACGTATGTTTTGCCAAGTACTTTCTCACATACATAGTGGTAGTCAACTTTGATGTACTTAGTATGACAATGGAATTCAAGATTAGAGCAAGACAATAGCAAAAATATTGTCACATCAAATGCTAGGATAAATGAGAAACGCACCAAGATCAAGAAACAAAAACCTGAGTCATAGAATTTCAACAACAAGCAAGTTAATGAAAACCATAGATTACACTTGATGTAGAACGGATCGACAATGATCGAAGAACAGTTCGATCGTGAAAAGGGAAAACCCGATTTGCTGCAAATCTGGCGTTCAGTGTCAGAATTGTGATTGTTATACCTTTTCGGAAAGGGAACGACGCCAAGAACAAAACTTGTCACTTTGCCATGACGTGTGGGCTTTTTCGAGCTTTCGGGATTGTTTCGGGCCTCAAAACTGTAATTTACTATTTTTCAGAATTTTCGATTTTCTAGTTCGATTTGAATTTGTTTTGTTTTAACCCATGGGCTTTAGGGTTTCATTGTTAGTCGCCTTAGGGTTTCTTTTCTCATATATAAGCAACTTTAAACGGCTGCAGAACCTATCTTTTATCATATTATTAATCAAATTGAGAGTTTTCTCATCTATCTCTGGTGGACTCCAGAATTCTTGTTTTAGGTTTATTGCTTGTAAACCTAGGGTTACTTTCCGACTGCGTCAACACTAAAGCGTGAAACAATCTTGTGTGATTTGGAACTCTATGAAACTAGATTGGGACCTAGATAAACACAATAATCTCCTATAAAGTGTCGATTGTCCTGATCCCCAATATAGTCTGCATCTGAATATGATTAGATAATAACTTATGTTTGTATAACGAACCATGTGTGAAAATACTAGATGGAACAAGTATTGATAAAATGTTTTATCTCAATGAATTTAACTAAAGAGAGTACGATACACAACACGAAGATTTGCTAACGCAGTGTAAACCTCTCCACTGAGGAAACTTCACTGCGTGGCTTTTAACGTAGCCAACACGAAAAGAACAATCCAATATTAAACACAAAAGTTTACAGAACACAAGTAGTGTTGTTCATAACAAACACTTTCTCTTAGCAACAAATGCTAACTTGTTTTACAACCGTTCTAACTCTTAATTCAACATTCTAGGCAATCAATCTTCAATCTTCCTTTCACTCAAATGAATCACTGATCTTGAGAGTGAGTATGAATGATTATGCAATATCACACATGAAACAATTAAAGAGGGTTTTTAGAAAACGATTTGAACAAAACAAGTAGTTCAATAGAAAACAGTTTATCCGATCAAAAAAACCCCAACAAAAACTTTTGTTTTGAAACCTTTTTATAAGGGAGAAAAACTCGCCCTCAATCAAATCTTTTCTCAATAATTAATTAAGATAAACATGGAAAGGTTTAAAACAGTTTTTGAATATGCAATCGACATTTTCCTAAACAAGATTTCAAATTGATATGCATGTTAAACACCACTTTAATGCATAAGTGATTATTTATTCAATACAACGATATGCATATCAATTTAGAATTATACCAACTAATATGGAATGAATACACATTAAACTCAAGATCAGTGACTCGATTTGGCTTGATCTTTTCTTCAAGATCCGATCTTGTGATCTTTCTCTTTGTTTTTCTTGAAGCTCCGGTTTCCTTGTTGTAATGGGAAATCATTTGTTGAATGGCAATGGGCCAATATACTTACAATCTCCCCCTTTGGGCATTCCCATTCAACACATGATTTTTCCATCTTTTTGTCCTGCATGTTAGTTTTCACAGAGAAACACAAAGGGTGCTACTTGGATTAAGGAATCAGTTTCCATCCTTTTCCAGATCCAAGTTGCCAAAATAAAACAAGATTATCTAATAATAGTAAGCATCCAACAACAAATAGTCTGTGCTTATGCACTTACAAACCAACAAGAAAAAATAAACATTGTTTGATAGAAAATAAACTGCAGAAAGCATAAGTAGCAGAAAAATTAAAAGAGTTGTTACTTCTCCCCCTTTGAATGGGAAGGCACGTCAAATTCCTCACAAAGCCTGGTGACGTTGTCTAGAAACTCCTCGTCATCCATGGAATCCGAGCTCTCCTCCGGTGTAACAGGCTCCTGCATGGCGTTGGATGGACGGGGAGCGTCAAACCCGGGAGGGGGGCGCTGCATGTGCCGGATCTCCTGTGTGAGGGTGGTCAGAGCATGACGAGTACGAACCAGAAGAGAATGCATGTCGTCCATGTCCGTCGTGAGACAAGCAATGCGCCAGTCAGCCACCAAGATCTGGTCACGGAGACTTTCCAGAGAGGCAGGAGGAGGAGCAGCAGAAGATGCGCTAGACGAGGGTGGGCGAGGAGGAGGACTCCGACTGCGTACACGGTGCATGCCGGGATGGAGAATCCCAGCTCTGGCAGCGGCCTGACGGCCGTCTTCTGGAGGAGGCAGTCGACGATGTCCTCCAAGTCGAGTGGTCTGTTTTGTGCGAACCATGGTGAGAGAAACCAGTTAGTGAATGAACCTGCACACAAAAGAGAACCAAGAGTAAAATCCGAGGGAGACAAGAGAGGCTAGATATAGGGAACAGTTAGGGTTAAGGAAAACCAAAGAACACACCGATTGGGATAGCGTCTCAATAGAAGAGAGAAGTTATGACAATTTATTGTCCCTAGATATACGCATGCAGAAAACTTCTCCCCCTAAACTTAGGCATAATCATTATGGAAATTAAGAGCAGTCATAATGCCATCAAGGAAAGAAACGAAGAGACAAAAATATTCATAATCTGCAAATAAATCAGAGGATCGTTTCCTTTGCTAAGTATCAAGGCAATGAATGCATAGGTCATATCGAGAAGAGAAAAAATAGCATAGTTTAATCACAGAGAGCACAGAACATGTAGTGAGAAGCACATAGTTCAGAGTACGAAGCATGATGTATTCTATCAACAAAAAGAACTTGTACTCATGTGTAGACCTTAGGAAGCAACCTGTGATAAAAGTGAGTATAACCATGATGTGGGGCTTAGAAATAAGTTTAGTGACAGAGAGAAGGAGGGAAGTAAGAGAACTGAACATGTGATTTAAGCTCATGAAATCTCCTTAGAAGGAGGAGGAACCATTGTTCCCAAGCACGGATGTAATTTGAGTCATTGACTTCTTTTAGTTTGTGACAATTGGAACTCATGTAACAAGACTCTTCTCAGCAACTCCCAGAACAGATGTTCTTAGGGTACTAAACATAACAAGGATGTTCCATGGAGAGAATCTCGAGTAGTTGTCTGCAAGATTTTATTTTACGTGCAAAGATCACTCACCAGCTCGTTTCTTGCAAACCTTAGAAAGTTCACCACAACTAAGGCCTGATTACTTTGAGAGATGGGATACAATTATCCGTTCTCGTTTCTTACAAATCCTAGAAAGTTCACCACAACTAGGACCTGATTACTTTGAGAAAAGGGAATAAGCCATTTGAGCAAGTTGAGCAGTTCGTCTACTTCACTGAATCTCATTGGTCAAGAAACAAAAAATTGCCACCACATAGGTTATAGGTGAAAGTGCATAGTATGGTTACGTGATTCAGTGACTAAACATGAGTACACAATTTTATTTGTCCAGAATAAGGCATGGCAACAAAAGATACATAGCAGAAAATATGTACATTTCACTAGTGACTGTGGTCAAGGGATACTAAGATCACAATTTTCTCAATCAATAGTGGACAGTCATTCTTGTGCCTTAATGCTTAGAGCAAATCCCTAGGGCATTTCTCAACATCTCAAATCTAGCAGTGTCAAGAGGCTTAGTGAATAAATCAGCAAGTTGATTTTCAGTGGGCACAAAGCTTAACTCAAGGATGTTTTGTTCAACCAAATCCCGAATAAAATGATATCGAAGATCAATATGCTTTGTTCGAGAGTGTTGAACTGGATTCTTTGTGATGTTAATGGCACTAGTGTTGTCACAGAAGATAGACAACTTACCTTGAGTGATGCCATAATCATGAAGCATTTGCTTCATCCATAACATTTGGGTGCAACAACTCCCAGCTGCAACATACTCAGCCTCTGCTGTAGATAGAGAGATGCAATTTTGTTTCTTGCTGTGCCAAGCCACAAGATTATTTCCAATAAAGAAACATCCCCCAGAGGTGCTTTTTCGATCCTTTAGATTTCCTCCCCAGTCAGCATCAGAATACCCTGCAATTTCCACATTAGTGTCAAAGGTATAGAAAATTCCACAGTTAACTGTACCTGATATATAGCGAATGATTCTCTTGACAGCTTCCAAGTGTGATTCCTTAGGGTTAGCTTGAAAGCGAGCGCATACTCCCACACTGAAAGATATGTCTGGTCTGCTGGCAGTGAGATAGAGTAGGCTCCCTATCATACTACGATATAGTGTGGGATCAACGGATTTCCCATCCTGGTCTTCGCTTAGCTTTGTAGTGGTACTCATGGGATTGCTCACAGTCTTCTTAGATTCAAGGCCAAATTTCTTGATCAAATTTTCAGCGTACTTTGTTTGGGAGAGAAACAAGCCTGTGTCCATTTGCTTAACTTGCAGTCCAAGAAAAAAAGGTTAGTTCACCACACATGCTCATTTCAAATTATCTTTCCATGACAAATTGGAATTCTTTGACAAGATATCTGGAAGTGGAACCAAAAACAATGTCATCAACATACACTTGAGCAATGATAATGTCATTTTTGGTTTGTTTTACGAACAGTGTTTTATCAATAGACCCTCTAGCATACCCTTTTTCTACAAGATGAGTGGAGAGCCTCTCATACCAGGCTCGGGGAGCCTGTTTTAACCCATACAGAGCTTTCTTAAGCCAGTATACATGATCTAAGTTATGTGGATCTTGGAAGCCAGGTGGCTGTTCCACATAAACTTCTTCCTGAAGGTTCCCATTTAGAAAGGCAGTTTTGACATCCATTTGAAACAATTTGAACCTAAGATGACATGCTACAGATAATAGTAATCTCACAGATTCTAACCGTGCAACAGGAGCAAAAGTTTCATCAAAATCAAGTCCCTCGACTTGTGAGTATCCCTGAGCCACTAACCTAGCTTTATTTCTAATCACATTTCCTCTTTCATCACTTTTGTTTCGGAAAATCCACTTAGTTCCTATAACATTGCACTTACTAGGTCGTGGTACTAAGTACCATACATCATTCCTAGTAAACTGATTCAGTTCATCCTGCATGGCACTAATCCAGTTATCATCCAACAAGGCTGCCTTAATATTTTTTGGTTCAACAATGGACACAAAACCAAAATGAGATATAATGTTCATGCTTACCAAATTTTCGGTAATGAAGCACAGTAATACATTCTCTTCACTTACCTCAGAGGAACTTACCTGAATTGCAGCCTTTCTCCTTGTTATCGGGCCATCAGTTAGATTGCCGATGATATCTTGAGTGGAGTGGTCTTTTTGAACTTGCTTGAACCCTCTTCTTTGGGTGGGAGCTGGTTCAAAAATGTTGTCATGGTTTTCCTCTTCCTCTTCCTCAGATGATGTTTCAGTATTCTGTGATGGTGTGACCGAGAAGGGTGAGGTATCTGCAAATGTTACTTCCTGTTTCACACATTGATCATCAATAGCAACATTAATGGATTCCATAACAACACGAGTTCTTTTATTGTAAACCCTATACGCTCTACTGTTCAGAGAATACCCCAAGAACACACCATCATCACTTCTAGCATCAAACTTACCAAGGTGCTCTCTATCTCGTAGAATGTAGCAAGGACTGCCAAAGACATGAAAGTGTCCAACATTTGGCTTCTTACCTTTCCACAGCTCGTAAGCAGTTTGCTCAGTACCTGGTCTGAGGCATACTCTATTTATTGTATAGCAAGCAGTGCTGATCGCCTCAGCCCAAAAGTTTGTGCTTAAACCTGCAGCATGTAGCATTACTCGTGCCATGTCTAGCAATACCCTATTTTTCCTTTCCACTATCCCATTTTGTTGAGGAGTAATTGGAGCTGAGAACTCATGTGACACACCAAGCTCACGACAGTAGTTAGAAAAAGAGGCATTTTTAAATTCAGTTCCATTATCTGATCTTATTCTCACTAAGCAGTTATTAGATGACTGTTTCTCAATGATTAATTTTTGACTTAAGTTCTTAAAGGACTTAAACGTTTCAGTTTTGTCTTTTAAGAAGTTTACCCAGATGTATCTTGAGAAATCATCCACAACCACTAGTATATAGCTCTTACCTCCAAAACTTTCGGATTGAGCTGGTCCCATGAGATCCATGTGTAATAGCTCCAATACTTGTGTGGTTGTTGCAGAATTTACCACTCTGTGAGGTGCCTTAGTTTGCTTTCCCACCTTGCAGTCTCCACACATCTTGTCAGTTTTACCTTTTAAATTTGGCAAGCCTCGGACACATTGTTTGGAAGATAATTTCAGCAAATCCTGATAGTTGACATGTCCCATCTTTCTGTGCCAAAGTTCAAAGGTTTCCTCTGTGGATTTAACAGACAAACAAGACTGCAAACTAGAAGATTCATTAGCTTGAATATGATAACAGTTATCGACAGATCTCTTACCTCCCATGATACCTTCTCCTTTCTGATTTAGGACCAAACATCTCTATTTGTTGAACCGCACATCTTCATAGTCATCAGCCAAATGGCTGACGCTAATCAGATTTGCAGTTAATCCTTCAACGAATAACACATTTTTAAGGTTAGGTATACCTGGAGTGTTTACTGTACCTCGAGCTAGAATGTTAGCTTTCCTTCCATCTCCAAACGTGACTGATCCTGTGGTATTTTCATCCTCAAACGAAGTAAACCATGTTTTGTCTCCAGTCATGTGTCTAGAGCAACCACTGTCAACATACCAAAAATCTCGTCGCTTGTCAGCTAATGCAGTTAAAGCTACTAAACAAGTTGCTTCAATGTGAGAGCGTTGATGAATTTGGCTAGCACAAACAAAAAGACATGTATCATCAGTTTCATTAACAAGGGATCTATGATTTTTGCTTTCAATTTTTCTGGTCCAGACAACTTTTCTTCTTTCAGTATGAGGATTCTTCTTAGAAACAATTTCAGTTAATTTGTTAATGAGTTCCTTTTGTTCTTTAAGCTCAAACTGTAGGGTTTCAACAGTGCATTTTTCTTGAGAAAATTGTAAGTTTGAAAACCGTTCATTACATCTAGGTCTGATATGGCCAATCTTACCACAGTGATGACAAGTAGGAATAAAGGTTCTAGGGTTTGCGTACCTGTGTTGACCAGTGGGGGATTCTTGGTCAAGTTTTACCTGATGGTGTTGGTTTGAGTTACCTTCCTTTACACTTTTGACATGCTCATCAATGGAGACATCTTTCTGCTCTACCGATGGTTTTGAGGCTCGTACGAACTTGGTGCTTTTGGAATTTTCTCCAGTGTATCCTAGCCCACATGTATCATGAGGAGCTTTTCCTGATCCGAGCAACTTTGACATGGAAGTGGAGCTGATATCGAACTTGATGAATCTTTCTTGAGTTAATTTTAACTCATCTTGTAAGGACTCATTTTTAGCTAATAACTCCAGGTTTAGGACTTGTTGTCCCCTCACATCCAGTTCCAGCATTTTGATTTTGTTCAGAAGTTCACCTTTTTCAGCCTTCCAATTTGATGAGTTCTGATCACTTGACGGGATAGCCATCTCAGTTACAAGGTTTCTTCTTCCCTGTTCCCATGTGGATTGTGAAGTCTCCAACATGTGCTCCATTTTTTCTTTTTCTGTTCTTAGAAATTCAACTTCCTTTTCTAAGCTCAAGTTTCTGAGTAATGTGGCCTTTGAAGCTTTGTAGAGTTGTTTGCAGCGGATATTTGTTTCATCATCAGAGAATGTCTCATCACTGTCTGAATCAGGTAGAAGTGACGATACAAGTGCCAGATTTTCCACTTCTAGAGATTCATCATCACTCCAAGTTGAGAGAAGAGACTTGTTGATGTTGTTTCCATGCTTCCTATTTCCACAGTCAGTAGAGATATGGCCATAGCCACCACACTCATAGCATTTAGGTTTTCCAGAGTGAGTTCCCTTGAGGCATCCTTTTCCACTCTTGCCATTGTAGTCACTGCTGCTGCTGCTTCCCCCATAGGTGTTTTTCCTAGGAGCATTAGGGTTTCTAGAGGAGTTCTTGTTTTTTAGAAATCTTTTGAACTCCTTTGTGAGTAGAGCAAGATCTAGTGTTTCTTCTTCCTCTTCAGCCCCTTTTACTGCTTTGAAGGCTACACCCTTATTCTTCTTCTCAGGTTTTAACCTCATCTCATAAGTTTTGAGATTGCCGATGAGCTCATCAAGTGGGTACACATCAATATCAAATGAGTCCTCTATACTAGTGACTTTTGAATGAAATTTTTCTGGTAGAGCCCTGAGAATCTTTTTGACAATCTTATCTTCATCAAATGGTGCTCCCAGACTACGATACTGACCAGAGATTTTAAGAATTCTACCGTGGAAATCATCAATGGTTTCATCATCTCCCATAGTCATAGTTTCGAACTCAAAAATCAGTGCTTGTAATTTCTGAGCGCGTACCTTTTTGTTTCCTTCATATGTAGTCTGTAGAAGATCCCATGCTTGCTTGGCAGTATCACAGTGACTGATTCTCAGCTTTTCCCGTTCAGATAGGGCTGTGAAAATGCTGTTCTTAGCCTTGAAGTCTGCTTGCAGATCCCGAACTTCTTCCTCAGTCCAATCCTTCCTTGGTTTAGGGGTGGCAGTGGAGGAGCTTTCTCCTTTTGCTTTTACCATAGGTATAGTCCAGCCATTTTCTACAATATTCCACACATGTTCATCTTGAGCATAAAGATATGACTTCATGTATATCTTCCACTGAGTATATTTTTCACATCCACCTTCGAACCATGGAGGACTATTTATAGATCCACCAGCAGCCCTATCACGTGAATGTTCCATCTTTCCTGGGATCACTAGAAAGTTCTAGAACCCGCTCTGATGCCAATTGAAAATACTAGATGGAACAAGTATTGATAAAATGTTTTATCTCAATGAATTTAACTAAAGAGAGTACGATACACGACACGAAGATTTGCTAACGCAGTGTAAACCTCTCCACTGAGGAAACTTCACTGCGTGGCTTTTAACGTAGCCAACACGAAAAGAACAATCCAATATTAAACACAAGAGTTTACAGAACACAAGTAGTGTTGTTCATAACAAACACTTTCTCTTAGCAACAAATGCTAACTTGTTTTACAACCGTTCTAACTCTTAATTCAACATTCTAGGCAATCAATCTTCAATCTTCCTTTCACTCAAATGAATCACTGATCTTGAGAGTGAGTATGAATGATTATGCAATATCACACATGAAACAAGTAAAGAGGGTTTTTAGAAAACGATTTGAACAAAACAAGTAGTTCAATAGAAAACAGTTTATCCGATCAAAAAAACCCCAACAAAAACTTTTGTTTTGAAACCTTTTTATAAGGGAGAAAAACTCCCCCTCAATCAAATCTTTTCTCAATAATTAATTAAGATAAACATGGAAAGGTTTAAAACAGTTTTTGAATATGCAATCGACATTTTCCTAAACAAGATTTCAAATTGATATGCATGTTAAACACCACTTTAATGCATAAGTGATTATTTATTCATTACAACGATATGCATATCAATTTAGAATTATACCAACTAATATGGAATGAATACACATTAAACTCAAGATCAGTGACTCGATTTGGCTTGATCTTTTCTTCAAGATCCGATCTTGTGATCTTTCTCTTTGTTTTTCTTGAAGCTCCGGTTTCCTTGTTGTAATGGGAAATCATTTGTTGAATGGCAATGGGCCAATATACTTACAATGTGTATTTAAGTATTTTAAGTAACAAAGAATACACTTTGTTGTTGTCCAATATGTAGTAGCTAGCAAGAGACTGCATAAATTGCACACTTGAGTGAATAAGAAATATTTGATAAGTCTACATTAAGTACGGTAATGCCCCAACAACACTTCAAAATTTTGTAGGATCTATTAAAAACAACTTATTTAGCTAGTGTGGAAACCGATTTATCCTCCAACACGTTTATAGGTTTCAGCAAGTAAACAACGTACTTTGTTTGGGTGAGAGAAAGATAAGACTGGTATGTAATTTCACTATGAACACAAACAAAAACCCTTCGGCAATCCACCTTGCCAAGAAATCTACCGACCATGGCCACTACCACGACTTCATTGAGCGGTCAGTTCCTTCGTCAGATATAGAAAGCCGATAATCTAAACAAAAACATCACCCAACCAATGCTCAAACCAAGATCACTCTCTAGCAAAATGTAGGAATCCCAAAAGGCACACCATTCCCAACAATACTTGGAACCACTATGGCAAAACATAAAAAGGTCGAGAGAACGGCCCTGGCCGATCGACCCCAAGTCGGACGCAACCAACACAAGAAAATAAAGACAAGCCTTTGAAGATAGATTTGGTGCTAGACACTGCATAAGGAGCCTCAATTCTCAATGGTAAGACTTGAAAGAATCCTCATGCTTTCCTTAAAGAATCGCCATCCCATTAAACCCCTACATAAGGAAAGACCAAGGTTTGACCTCCATGGTCAATTTTGCTCAATTTTGACCACTGCTCTACGTTCTAGTCTCTTTGGGAGCATCATTCTTTTTGGGAAGTTTGGCAAGTGCATCGAGTTTGATTAAGTATCTCTTGATTTTTAGTGGCTTGCAGATAATAGGAGAAACTTCTATTTGTTTACTTTGAAGCAACTGAAATATTTGTAATTCGATTGAAACTAGCATTTAGAATCGATATTTTAATCAATGCTCGATATTTTTTCTGAACTTTTTATAAATTTGAAATACCGAAATCTCCATCAAAATGGAAATTTAAAACATTAATTTATTCTTATTATGTTTGTACCACAATTATGTGCATTAGTTTAGGGAACACTAGACAAGTTTTCTTTGAAACTAACACAAATTTATATTTATATTTTATTTATCAATTTTGGGTGTCAATCCATCAAAGGTATATAAAGGCATACAATACACAATAACCCATGATACGAAGGGCCGTCAGAAATGAGCTACTGCTAAGAGCGCTAGAATCCTAGAACCCTACGTAAAGATGCCTTTGATAGCAACCGAAACTAAGTAACCAAGAAACCATAACACTATCAGGAAAGGAATCGGACCAGGCCAAGTTCCCCGCCCAATTTATTTTTAAAGCTTCTGGGACCCCCTACGCAGAGGGGGCTTCCCAAAAGAAACTACCAACTGACTTGAAGCCTCAGCCGGAAACTTCAACTTCCTCTTCCTAGTCTCTTCTTAGGAAACTTGCAATCTTTAGCCAGAAGAACCTCACCCGCCACTTTAGGCTTATTCTTGCTGCCATGCGGCCTACCCAACTTGCGTTTTTTAGCAGGCAACAATGCCTTCTACCTTCAAGGCAAGGGCCAGGAATGGCTCAAAATCCAACTGAATATATGCAAACTGCACCAGCTGCTTGAAGCGTCTGGCGTAAGTCAACAGTTCTGCCTCCACCCGTCGTTTAGATCCAGCCACCGGTGGCACCTCGCTGGCGTTGTCACAATCGTACTTGAATCACACACAATTTTTTTATGGATATGCATGTCCATAAAAAACAATTAGGCCAGAAGAGACTTACCATAGAATCAAGGTCCATTGACGATCTAGTCTCTCTCTTTCTCCACAGTGAATTTCAACATGAAGTGCTCTCCCTGCTCACACACAAATAACCTATTCTTCAGGTTCCAGACAGAGAAGAGCGTCCCCATGAACGCTCTGACATCCGGCCTGCGTGTGGAGGCCGGACAATAGCCTCCCCATCGCATAGTGGTTGTTCGAGAGCATCGCCGCTCGCCAACATCGTCCACCATTTTCCAGCCTGTTACGACATGATGTAGAGAAAAATCTAGGAAATCCTATTATAGCTGTTTTCCATTTTAAAAAAAAAATTATAGCTGTTTTCTCTTTCTTTCTTTTTTTTTTTAATTCGGAATCAAATTACCAAGTTGAAGGGGGAGAAAGTCTTTGGGAGAAACAGAACGCGCCTCACGCGCGGAAAAGTAAATCACTGATCGAGCGTTTCTCTCCCGGCCGAACGCCGGCGGGCCCCCTGCCGCTGCGTTCCGGTCCGAGAGGGGATGAGGATGGAGGCTAGCGGCGAGGCTCTATGGCGGGGATCCGGTTCGGAGGTGGAGATCGACAGTTCCTACTTGGATCGGGGAGGTGCTTCCAGATCGGTTTCTCCTCTCCGTCGATCGTGGGTGGGTGACAGGGATTCCTGGCAGCGTGGTCCTCGGTGGGCGAAGTCTGGTTGGTTCAGGGTGTGGATGGATCTGAGTTTGATATGGGTTTGGGTTAGGACGTGGGTCTGCAGGCGGGGTTCCGTGTTGTTTCTAGGGCAGTTGGAGTGGCTCTGGGACACGGATGGCCAGCGGCGAAACGTGGAGGCTCTGCGGCAACTGGGGGATGGGGGACGGTGGCTGAGATCTCGATCTCAGGGCTTGGGCTTTAGGTTCTGGTTCTGGGTTCGGGCACCGATATGGTTGAAGAAGGGCCTGCACAGCGTCGTGGTGATGCGGCGGTGCAGGGTTGCTGCGTGGTGGGGGCGGTCGGCTGTCGGATGGTGGACGGCTTCTGCTTTGGCCCTTTGGGAGAGATGGTGGATGGGCCGGGTTTCTGCTTGTGGGCTTTGCTGCTGTTTTTTAATTTCTGTTTGTTTTTTTTCCAGGTGTTGGTGTTTGTTTTTTTCGTTTGTTGTTGGTTTGGGTTGTTTTGTTGTTATGTTTTCGTTTGTAATTAGACGTGGCTTTATGCCGGCAATAAGTCCCTATCCAGTTGTGGTAGGGCGACGTGGGTTCTATCCCGGACTGCACCTTTTGTGTGCCTGGTCTGCCCTAGTTAGGCTGCGAGTTCCTAAATGGTCGCAACCTCCTAGTGGCAGGATGAAACTTAGTGTCACCGAAATTATTTTTCGGTGGCAACATAGTGGGAAAGCTGATAGTAATAGTCAATTATGGCTCCGCGTGAGCAAAATCTTTCTGTTATGTCACCACCTTTGTAAAGCGAATAGAGTAGCCAATGTTGCACTCTTCGCTAATTGGTGCTCGGTAGAATACATATTTTCTGTTGAGACTCTCGTTATGATCTCGAGTTGTTCTCTTTATGCTTATTGTGATCTGGGGTTTAGGTATCATGCCCCCCCATGTATTCTGAGGTTTCATTAATGGACAGGGCTTGAGGGCAGCCGTGCTGACCCTATTTCAAAGTAGACAAAATTGTTCTCTTGGTTTGTAGGCTCCCTATTTCAACCGTTACAAATAAAAGAATGGTAAATTGCTCTAGATTTATATAGCGCGTTTGTTAGTAGGGAAAAGGAAATGGGAGAGCAAGTTCCCTCCCATCTTTCTGGTCACATGCTGCCTTTCTCTGACCTTTCTTTATAATTTGCTCCGACTTCTTATCTTTGTTTGTCTTCATAAAATAAGAGGTCAAATTGGAAAACTAAACAATTAAAATGACACCTCTCCAGACCCAGACCCAGACCCAGCTCTCCTCTTCTTCTTCTTCCTCCTCCTCTTACTCCTATTCCCATTATCCCATTCTCATAGTTGTCCCATTCCTTTCTTTCCTCTTTGGTCTTGCTGTTACTAGTTTGTGAGGTAAACTCCTTTATAACTCTCGCAGAAAGACTTGTTCTTTGTGTGCCTGCCGCTCCTTTTATTATTCCTTTTTCAGGTTCTTGGTGGGGTTTATTCCTTTCCTGATTTCTTTTATCTACTCGTATTCCAGATTCCTACTCTTCCCTTTTTATTCTTTCTTCTTGTTACAAAAAATCTAAAAAAGTTAGTGCCATTTTGTTTCACTCGCTTTCCACCCACATGCATGTTCTTCTCTCTGTCTGATCTGGATGGGATCACAACCATATCTTCTTCCTTTTTCTCTAAACTTGCAGGGGAGATAGTGCAAATTTGGTCTCTTTCTTTGAGGGGTCAGGTCACACAAACAAGAAGAAGAAGAAGAAGAAGCTCAAGAAAGAAAGGTGAGATTTCTCGAGACCTTTTTGATCCTCCAGTTGGGCCCACGCAAATTTCCATTCTTGAATTGGGTCTGATTCGTTTCTGGGGATGATTACAACGACTTTGTCAGTTTCTTAATCATTTCTGAACTGGGTCTTGTTTCTTTTGTTGAATTTACTGCTCAGAATTAACAATTGCTTTCTGGGTTCTGATTATACTCTATCATTTTGGGGCTGTGTTTGAGTTCCAGTATTGATTTGGTTCTCCTGAGGCATGGCTGCAATTGATGTTCTCAAGTATGCTCATAGTCCTGCACACAAAGCCATAGTCACCAAGGACTATGCCAGTCTCAGGAGGATTCTTGCTGCTCTTCCGCGGCTCTCTAATCCTGCCGAGATTCAAACTGAGTCAGCTTCATTAGCTGAAGAAGAGAAGGCCGAAGCCATTGCTGCCGTCATTGATCGACGGGATGTCCCAAACCGTGACACCCCTCTTCACTTGGCTGTAAAACTTGGGGACCAGACAGCCACTGAAATGCTTATGGTTGCCGGGGCAGACTGGAGCTTGCAGAATGAGCAGGGGTGGAGTGCACTCCAGGAAGCAATTTGCAATAGAGAAGAAGCAATTTCCATGATTATAGTTAGGCACTATCAGCCATTGGCTTGGGCAAAATGGTGCAGAAGGTTGCCTCGTTTAATTGGAACTATGCGGAGGATGAGAGACTTCTACATGGAAATTACATTCCACTTCGAGAGTTCTGTGATTCCTTTCATTTCAAGGATTGCTCCATCAGACACATACAAGATCTGGAAAAGGGGTGCAAATTTGAGAGCAGACATGACATTGGCTGGTTTCGATGGTTTTAGGATTCAGCGTTCTGATCAGAGTGTTCTTTTTCTTGGTGATGGGTCTGACGATGGCAAGGTGCCTCCTGGGTCACTTTGCATGATCTCACACAAGGATAGGGAGGTGATGAATGCCTTGGATGGTGCTGGGTCTCAAGCAACTGAAGAAGAGGTTCGGCAAGAGGTGGTTGCAATGTCTCAGACTAATATATTCAGGCCTGGCATTGATGTGACTCAGGCAGTTCTCTTACCTCAGTTGACTTGGAGGCGGCAGGAGAAAACAGAAACGGTTGGATCATGGAAGGCTAAGGTATATGATATGCATAATGTGGTTGTGAGTATCAAGTCTAGGCAGGTCCCTGGGGCTATGACAGATGATGAGTTTTTCTCATCTTGCAATGAAAATGAAACAGAAAGTGAGGAACTTGATGATATTTTGACAGAGGATGAGAGGAGGCAACTTGAAGTTGCACTGAAACTGGATTCATCTGAATCGACCAACGAGAGTGGTGATGGAATTATTGAGCATCGTCATAGTTGTTATGAGGCAAGAGAAATTCCTGTTGAGGATGTAAGCAATTGTAGAAATGGAGAGACCAAGCAGGAAAAGAAAGGATGGTTTGGTGGATGGAGGAAACGAGATACCAAAAATGAAGGACATAAAAAGACTGTCCCACCAAGAAGTTCTCTTTGTGTGGATGAGAAGGTGAGTGATCTGCTAGGAGATTCTCCATCCAGAAATCAAAGCAGACCCAGAAGAAATAATGTGGACGCTGTTGTGAGGGGCGATGATCACAGGAGAGGAAGGGATATAAAAGCATCTTCCTCGCTGGGTTCTGATAGCAGAAGTCGTCATAAGGATGCAAGCAAGGAGAATGAGTATAAGAAAGGGCTAAGGCCTATTCTCTGGCTTTCCCCCAACTTTCCGCTACAAACAGAGGAACTGTTGCCGTTGCTTGATATTCTAGCAAACAAGGTTAAGGCCATCCGTCGTTTGAGGGAACTGCTTACTACCAAACTTCCGGTGGGAACATTTCCCGTCAAGGTATGCTGCCGCCACTTTTTATCATTTGTTACCTGATTTGGTTTTATCTTTATTTCTGTAGATGAATTGCATTCCAATCTACTATAACTTGTTTAAAAAGCATTGTTTTTTCTTTTTACTTTTCTGTGCGGGCCTGCTTCTCTCTTTAAGTGAATAACTTTTTTTAGGAGTTCTGGTTTCAAGTCTGAGGCACATGTTATCATATTTGACCAACTTAGGCATGCCAATCTTTTTAAGAAAGTAGGACTCATACTGTAGTTCTTGCACAGAAAAGCTTTGTCATATCAAACACTTCTAGTTATCTACATATTTTATTAGAAAGTAGATTCTGATTGTCTTATTACCACTTGATCTTGCCATGGCATGCGCTAGTTGATTATTGTATTGTTATATTCATTTGAGTCCTCAAATTGATGATTTCGTGCATTTTAATCTGTTGCTCACCATATTATTGTTATTATCATAATTAGTGTTTCTATTAGTACTATCAGTACTTTTTTTTTTTTTTCCTTTAAATTGGTTAGACTTGAGCATTGGATTGATAGACAATGTTACGTGATCAAAGAACTGATATCATCAAATCACAAGTGTGTCACTAGAATTGCATATTTGAGCGAGCGGCTAGCCCTTGTAAAAAGTACCAGGAATGGAAAAGTTGGTTCTTAATCTTTTGCCTCCGTCCTTGCAAATAGGAATTAGAGATGAGACTTTTTAAAACTTATAATTGAGGGATTGTCTGGTAGACAAAGTGGGTTGACAAAACTAAGTTCCTTGCGAGCTTTGCTCCAGCCTATTCTATGGCGCATGAGTTGATCTAGAATTTTCAGCTAGCATAGTAGGTTCTTGAGCACTGGCACATAAAAAATATATATTTACATGAATGTTTGATTTCCGCCCTTTGAGCTCTGGTTCTCCAACAACATTAGGATTCAGGTTCATTCAACAGGAAGTCTGTTCGAAGTTCTGTTTCTTTAATTTTGCTGGATTGGAATGCAATTGTGTTGTAATGGGTTAGCTAGTTTTTAGTTCTCTTTTACTGGATGTAAAAGCCTAGCTATTCAAAATAGCTCTGTTTTTTTTCGTGGACTTCTTGAGCACTTCTTCTCCAATAGTTCTCTTTTTGTTTTCAATAACTTTTTGTTTCTTATAAAAAATAAATATAAACTTCTGCAAATGAGTTGAACTCGACTCCTCAGCTAGCATACTGGTCTTCAAAATATGTGTTTTTTCACATGAATGTCTGATTTCCACCCTTTGAGCTCTAATTCTAATCCAATATTAGGATTTAGGGTCCATTCAATTGGGGTTCACAGAACTGATCCCCTTGTTTTAACTTTACAAAAAAGCATGAACTGGACTACCATTTAAAATTGTAATTGATCTCTGGTCATTGAACACCGATTCTAATTCTTGTATTCTGGGATTTTGGGTTCTTTAAACTTCTTTGCTTAGTTCTAGGCTAATAAGCCGTTGGATTTGACTATGGATTTCCCATGCATTAGTCTCTTTGTTTCTAACATTCAATTTTGCCTTTGATGTGGACTTTGACGCACCTTTACATTGTTCGAAGGCATGGGCTTTTGCATTGTGATTTTTTGTTCATCTGTAAAATATAATGGGATGTTGTACCACTTGCTAAAATGATGGGCACCACAGAATGTTAATTTTTTTACTGGAAGTCAAACATAATGGGATTCAATAACTTTTCAGCTACACTATGCTGAGTATACATTCCCATG
Organism: Rosa rugosa; assembly: GCF_958449725.1. Classification (NCBI taxonomy): domain Eukaryota; kingdom Viridiplantae; phylum Streptophyta; class Magnoliopsida; order Rosales; family Rosaceae; genus Rosa; species Rosa rugosa. Next base: position 55,794,660 of record NC_084824.1, read on the forward strand.
ATTTCTCTGCCCTTCAGTCATAAAATCATTCTATAACTTTTCAGCCACACTTTGCAAAACACAGCCATCACACCCAGATATCTTCATAAAACCTCACCCCTTTCCCCTCCCCTAACAAATTTGTGTTTTCCACAAAAACAATGCAGTACAAGATGATGGAATGGCCCACCTCACTCTAGCTTTCCTAAACACCTTCCCCATCAATTTAATTCCCCACACAGTGAAGAACAAATGGTTTGCAGTTTCAATCTCACCCTAATGGGGAGAACAACAATCATTCTTGTTTAAACCATATCACAATCATTAGGTTTGTTTTCTTCTTTTTCATTTCTTTTACTTCCATGTTCAAGTTGTGCGGCTTTAGTGTGATCTCGTTACTGGACTGAACTCAATCTATAACTATATGCACATCTCTGTCGATAACATTAAATCAACTTGTGGGTACTCAAATAATTAGTTTGTATAATTGTACAAATCCACAGATATTGATGTGTAGTTTTGTTTTGTTTTTTCTCTGTTTTCTTCAGCTCACGATCATAAAATCCTGTGAGTTAACCATGAAGTATTCAGTGGTGTGACTTTTAGAGTGTATTTGTAACTGATATCTGGAAGAGGTGAAATTGTAGGGCAATGTCTTTTGGTCGACCTAAGCATTTTGGAAAGATTTTTTGAAATGCTGTATTCTAGAAAGTGCTTCAGTGACATTACCATACCTCAGAGCTAGATAAAGGTATGGCTTAGCTAGAGGAAGATTTAACCTCAATAAGAGCTAGATCAGGAGTCACATAGCTGTAGGGCATAGCGTTTATGTACAAACAATTAAATACCTCTTAACAAGATGCTGACTTGATCTTCACCTTTCCTAGAATGTTATCTCTGTTGTTACACACTTACATGTTGCCTCATTGGGTTGTTTGTGCACATGTTTTTGCTTTATAGAGGTTTTGGTTTCTCTTTGGACCAATTTAAATGAGATCGAGCTGTCTTTTGTGGTGTGGATGCCGTGATCTTTTCCCTTGTGGGTGGTTGCCTGAGAAGATAATGAATGCTATTATAATCATTATGCGCCAGGGATTAAGTTGAGTGCTGAAGCAGTTGTTGATCACAGTATATCAAGCATATGCATGAGTACGAACACTAGTGCAAGCAAACAGTCTCTGCGATAGAGGAAGTCTGTTGTCTGATGTTGGTAAAACCTAAAAGGGGATTTACCACAGATGGCACACGAACAAAGTCATGAACAAAAATGGCCTTTGTAATAACTTGTCATTGATGTCAGAAAATGTTACTAGCTTTCTAAGAAATTGCCATTTTGTGCCTCAAAACTTTGAGTGCCATTTTTGGTATTCCCCAAACTAAGAAAGAAAGTCAATTGACTTTCGGCTGTTGTTGTATGCAATTCATTATTTTGGTCAACAATAGGAAGTGCTGTAATTGATAAAAATGATTTAGGTTTACAAGCGGTGCTTGTATCTATCCTGTTGCTAGGTGTACTTCACTGGTAGCAACTAGTCCATAGTTATATAAAAAATGATTTTGAAGAAGTATTTCAACTTGGTGGAAATTAATGGGAATGTTAACGATAAGATAGGCAGAGAATATTTATATAATAATCAGAAAACTACCCCTAGGAGACGTTATATTCCTGCAATATGTATTATTAACCTATCGGATTACGTGAAAAAAAAAAGTGCTGTGCTTTATCAACTCTTTCATAATGGTATGTTAAGGGATGATACTCCATTGTCTGATTATTGCTGCTGATTAAGTCATATATCCGCTTTATGTATTGTAGTCTTTAATGTGAAGTGAAAAAAGCCAGTTTTAACAATCTGGTTGCAGTTTATAAGCATAGGGGATGACCATGGAACTTTCCGTACTTATAGTGATTCATTGTACTCAGTAATTATTGGTAGCACTTTCTTCCTGTTGTTATTAGCATTGATATATACTGATTCAGTCTAATTAGTAGTTTGTGTTTTTGGTTCAGTTTCTGAGTGGTTCCCATGTGTTTACATCTAGGTTGCTATCCCAGTGGTTCCCACTATCAGAGTAATTGTCACTTTTACAAAACTCGAAGATTTAGCCCCATTGGATGAATTTGCAACACCCCCTTCGAGCCCCACTTCTGCAGGCAGAGAGAGCCCAGCAGGGATGCAATCCTCGAGTTCATCTTGGTTTCAGTGGATACGCGCTCCTTACCATCGCCCTGGCTCGTCCACTACTGGTTCTAGCAGTAGGATAGAAACTATTCCGGACCCATTTGCAATTCCAGCAGATTATACCTGGGTTACAGTCGAAGCAAAGAAGAAGAAAATGCAGGAGAAGAACAAATCAAAGAAAGGGAAAAGTCACCACAAATGAGGTCAAGACGGGAATGTAAAGAGGATTTAGCTCACTAAAGGAACTCAGCAGATACAAAATAGACAAATAGTATTTCATTCATTGTGATATCGTGAATACTGTAAGGAGAAAAAAGACTAATACTAGAGAAGGCTTTGGTATAGAAATGAATCATCCTTTGTCAAGGGAAAAGCTACTGAAGCATTGTGGGGTTGGGGTGGGAAAGATTTAGAAAAATACTGTCATTCTTGCTTGCAATGGTGGATGTTTACACCAGTTTGATTCCTTAATTCATTTCACTTGCATATATTGAACTTGGCTTTAACAATTAAGTGACTACCTGTTGGAAAACAGGACTTGTATTCAGCTGCTGTTTTATTTTTTATTTTTTTTTATTTTTTCTTTTCGTTAGTTGTTTTACTTGAAGGTCTGCTTTTTGTTTAGTAAGATCTTTTAACAACTGCTGTAGCGGGAGCCTTCATAAACAGAGGAAGTAATTTGTGTCTTTGGACAGTCTTTTTCATTGCATTGATGCAAAAGCTACATGCCAAGGCTAAGATAAGCATGCTTGCCTGGACTCTCATACAGCCCTGTAGAAAATGTCTAATGCTTCTTCTGATGCAAGACACCAAAAGAGTTTCTTTGGAGGTAATAATCCAAAAGAATTCAAGTAACATCTAGTGTAACAGTCAAAGAAATAAGCAGGATCAGGCTGTTCACTTTAGGCGCGCACTCACCCATATATATGGCGATGACCGTTGGTGTATTCTTCCAACTTCAGAATATAACATATTCTCTACTTGTATACCAGTAGAGCAACAGTTAAGAAGACTTTTTGGCACAATGAAAATCATAATAAACCACCTAGTACAAGTCAAATGAGCATGGCATGGTGAAAGAACGCCAACACATCCAATAATCAGTATTTGGCTGCATGCCATAGCCAAATCGCAGTACCTTCTGGGATAGATTGGACACTTTTTTCGATGTAACCATATCATAGCCAGCAATTGAGCGTCTACAATCTATTTCAGGTGGCCAACTCAACCCTCATCAATTAACATGTACTCACCTTGCTAGTTGGGAGTTAGTCTGTAGACCTAAAGAGTTTGGTGGCCTAGGAATTAAATGCACTAAGGATATGAATCAGGCTATGCTTGCTAAGATTGGGTGGAGAATGTTCCAAGGTGATAAGGGTCTGTGGAGCGATGTTCTCCATAATGAATATGTCAAGCAGGTCGACTTTCTCCATCCTCAGTATTCTTGCCCTACTAGGTGTTCTAGCACTTGGCGTGGGGTAATATTTGGCTCCAAATCATTGCAGAAAGGTCTAACATGGAGAATTGGTGATGGAAGCTCAGTTAATTTTTGGACTGATACATGGTTTCATGGAAAACCCTTAACCCTTACTTTTGCTCCTTCTAGTATCACTAATTTTCAAGCTAAAGTAAAGGATTTCTGGAATGAGCATGGCTGGAACATGGAGTTATTAAGATCGGTGCTGCCTGATGATCTGATTAGCCAAATTGTGAAGATCCCTGCTGGATATGCTGGTTGTGGTTCTGATAAGCTCATATGGGGTGCTACTTCGACTGGTAAGTTCTCAATTAAATCTGCATATATACCTTACTTTACTTCAAGATGAGAATTATACTCCCTTTAATTGGGCTTTTATTTGGAAAATGGCTATTCCTCCCAAGCTGAAATCTTTTTTCTGGCTTATATATCATGGAAAATTGCTAACGAATGTGGAAAGAGTCAAGAGAAGAATGTCCTTTGACTCTTCTTGCCCTCTTTGCCATAACGCTCCTGAAACTATTATGCACTTGTTAAGAGATTGTTCTCATGCCTCCTCTATATGGAATAAGATCATTTGTTTGGATACCATTACTAGAGCTATGCATCTGGATTGGATGAGCTGGTTGGCAGCAAATATTCGATGCAAGAGAACTTGTTATGGAGAGTTAAATTGGTGTATTGTCTTTGTTTTTGCTTGCTGGTACATCTGGAAGTGGAGGAATAAGATTATTTTCGATGAGGAGTTTCATTATCCAATTAATCCCAGCAATCTGATCATTGACGCTACTAAGGAGTGGAGCTCAACCACCTCAAAGAAATTCTTGGCCAAAAGACTACTATTATGCTGCATTGTACCATGCCTCCTCTGAACTGGTGCAAGCTGAATATTGATGTCGCAAGAGAGCGGAGTGGAAAGATTGGTTCTGGTGGGGTTCTCAGGGATTCTTCTGGATCTTGGATTTCTGGGTTCACTGCTAATTTAGGTTGTGGCAGTGTTATTCAAGCTGAGGCCTGGGGTTTGTTATTGGGGCTTAGAATATCTGTCACTGCTCATTGCCAAAAGATCATTATTGAAAGTGACTCTGATATCCTTGTCACTTTAGTGAATCAAGAAGTGGATGAACTGCATCCTTTGATATCCATTATAAATAGTTGCCAGTACTTGATGCAGAAGTTTGTGAGCTGTGAAGTGAAGCATGTTTTCCGGGAAATTAACATGGTTGCTGACATGCTATCCAAGTGTAGCCTTACTGAGGATTTGGGTGTGCATTTCATGGAGCAACCTCCTCCGCAAGTTATCAATCTCCTTCTTGACGACTTGTGTGAAAGTCCGAAGTTTAGGACCGTAGTCTCTCATATGTAATTTTTTCTTTTGGGCCCTTTGGGTCCCCATATATCCAAAAAAAAAAAAAATCATAATAAACCACCTAGTACAAGTCAAATGAGCATGGCATGGTGAAAGGAACACATCCAATAATCAGTATTTGGCTGCATGCCATAGCCAAATCGCAGTACCTTCTGGGATAGATTGGACACTTTTTTTGATGTAACCATATCATAGCCAGCAATTGAGCGTCTACAATCTATTTCAGGTGGCCAACTCAACCCTCATCAATTAACATGTACTTAAACAACAGTTCGAAGAATGCAAAATGTTGCTTAAACAAGCAACAGCATGGTCTTTTCGGGCCAAATTTTTAGTTCATTTCTCAAGGGATATTATATACAACAATTTGGGTTCTTGGCAGCTGTTGAGGATAAGAATTGCACCTAAAGACAAGGTTAGACTAGACATATATGACTTGTATCTGATAATACTAAATATTTATGCACAAATGAGGTTCCGGCAGGTAAGCTAGGCAAATTTATTACAAAATTGTATCTCTAATCACACGTGCTATTACCCGTGAAGATAATCGGCTGAGCACTTCAGGGAGCACTTTGGAAGAGATACTCGGCATAACAGGAAGAAACTCTTGGATAACCTGAGACACATTTAATTCCTGCGCATGTCCCGATACCACAGAAAGTACAGCATAAAATTAAAATTAGATCTTCAAGGAATATCATATGCCAACAGTCTCCCATGAAGTTTTTTATTAACAGGGTTGGGTGTAAGTACCTGATTGGACGTTCTTGATATCGAACTCCCTGCAGCCAGGAACTCGACTACTCTTTGAACATTGTTCAATATAACTCTATCCTCCTCAGTTATTGTTGGTAGAAGTCCTGCAGGCTTGAAAGGCCCAAAACTAGGAGCCATGCTGAAAACTGGAAGAGCATTCCCGAATCCAAGAAGTGCCATTGCACGAACCAATTGTTCTCTTGTAACTGCATCAATGCCTTTCACAATCTGCTTTGCACGTAGAAGACAATAGTTAAAAGACATTTCATTGCTGATGAACATTCTAATGCAAACTGCAGGCAGGGCTCAGTAAATATGTTATACTGAGAGACCTATTTCAGACAAGATAGTTGTTAACTAAGGAAAACACCATGAAGCAAGAGTCCAATATCTTTAAGGACAGGAAGATAAACAAAATCGAGGTAGAGGTGTTCTTTCTTTCCTAGTTAATTCAATTTTTATAAAAATGATCAAACCATCAGGTGACATATGACAACACATTTCAATATTATAGATCTATTAAGAAATGCCTATATCCACCTCAATCTGCTAACGGAAAAAATGGGTGTTTACATGAACTATCACCAATAATTTCTTATGTACTTTCCAGATGAACAATTTCAACCAGGGAAAAACAGCTTTTGCAGAAGGATGTGAAGCTAAAAAAAGAAGATACTATAAGTCACTTCTAAAATTACCTCATCCAGAAGAAATTCTCTGAAAAAGTTTCCTTTATCAGACAGTACAAATGCTAAAGCCGCCCTTGTTTGAACTGGTTGCACATTTGATGCAAATCCAGGAGGGGTATACTCTGTTCGACTTTGCAAAAGTCCAAGTTCAGCCATACCACCATTCATTTCCTCTCCACCTCCACTTTTAGCAGCAGTTATGAAACTCTCAAAGGCTTGCATGACATCAATAAATCTTTCCGCATCAAAAACTCCAGATTTCCCATAAATTGTGTAACGTAAAGCATTCCTTAACCGTGGGGATTCATCTGTCAGTAGCCTCTAACAGTGAAAAAATTGTTAGAAACATAAGAATGTTGAACCACATCAAGCTGCAGCATTTCCTACGACAAAATAAAAAACACAGAAGAGATAACAAATATGTTGCAGTCTATTTAAATAGCCATTTCCTGTTTCTCACTACAAATTTTTCTCAAGAACAGTTCATTAATACATAAGCACACATTGACATATTGCATGGAACATTAAATGCACTACAGACCAAGATAATGATTTGGAATACAGTTAATGTCTAAAAAGAATCATATTAATGAGTACAAATACCTGGGCAATATATGGATAGGCCTCATCCACAATAGCAAAATCAGGATTTCCCACTAAAGCTATGCCTTCCAGGACCCCAATTGCTCTAATTATAAGAGCAAAATAAGGCGGTATCTTAAATGGATAGTCAAATGTGATTTGTGCCAAATCTGCTGCCAAGTCTTGGAAGTTGATATTTTTTGCTCCTCCACCTTCAAGAGCCTGATCAAAAACCTTGGCCAGAACAGGCAAAATAGGTTCTAGATTAACCCCCTCGTCAATAAAACCAAGCTTGACAAAGTCTTTGACTATGGCTCCATAATCACGATGAATAAGGTGAGCAATTGCCTCGATCATTCCATACTTTTGATCATCAGTTAACTTGGTGACCAGACCTATTACAGAAAAAAATAGAACTAATGAACTGTGCTTGACAATGAGAGACACCGTATATAAATGCATATCAGTATATATACTGAATGTTGAGCAGGATCATGTCAAGGAGTGAACAGAATGTCTTTAAGAGTTTAGGGTTATGCATAAAAGGCTGCAAGTACATTTGGTGAACTATTTCTACAATGAAAGGCATGCCTAATAACTGTCACAAATTTTATGGTCATATAAACTTGAAACTACATTCAGGGTACATATATGCACCAAGGTTAATCCTGATTCCATATTTTAAAATTTGGTTTAATTTGTCTCATGTCTGTTTTGGTGCTAAGTCATCACTTCAATTTCAAGAAAAGATACTGATCCTGACTTGAGTATTACACTCAGTATGCTTTTAATCTACTCATACAATTAGATAAATAGTTCATCTCTCAAAGTTTGGAGCTAATTTGGCCAGTAATAGGGTTTGAACTACTTTGACATAAGAATGGATATCATAATGACTCATGAGAACATGAAAGGAGAAGAAACTCCACTAAATAGAAGAACAGCAGTGAATTCTCATTTATCATAACTTGAATCTTTGATCTTGTTTTCTTTTATTTATAAAAGCTAAACATAGTACTTGGAAGAATGCAGAGGCAAGGGTTTTTTTTTTTTTTTTTGTTTGGAGAAGAAACAAAAGTTTGTTAAAAGAACTGGAAAAGAGTATAAACAGTGAACAAGGAGTCCACTGAAAGATACAACAAAAGCCCCAGAAACAGCTAGGTTGCTATACCAGAAACAGCGCACACAACAAAAGAACCTATCTAGCCCATTAGAATTCGCAGCATTCTGATCCAACAAAGTTAAGGAAACTGAGTACCCCACAACTTCTGCAGAAGTAGATTCCCATAATGATGCCACAAGGCAAATCCTCTCCCAAAATATCACCAAGTAATTTAATAGATCCTAGTAGTAAAGGATGCTTCTGTGTTCTAACCAACTAGAGTATGACCTTTCAGCAAATACTTTAATGAAGAAGAATATTACCAAAATCAAGTATGGCAAGCTTGCCATCTGGAGTGCGAATCAAATTCCCAGGATGAGGATCAGCATGAAATAATCCAGTGTCAAGCAACTGTAATAAAAGATAAGTTATGAAACTTGGTTAATATTGTTAAGCTGGTAGAAACGAAAACCTATCAATACAAGGCTGCTAAGTAGCCTTTGTATTTAACAGGAAAGAGATAAAAAGAAGACTTTGCAGTTACATGTGCTGATGTTCAACTATCAATCAAGGGAGAAAAGAGAACACGAGCACCACATTGCCAATATTATCATTTATCATGTTACAGTCGGTATTTCTACACAACTAATCTATTCAACTCAGCACAATGAGCAACATAAATTGCCAGTAGATCAACCATTAGGCTTTCACATCCAGCCAGCTCACCAAATTTGGTTCACTCAATAACGATGTGGTGTTTTTTTATACCAATTTGAGCCCACTTTACACAATTACAGTAGCTATTGCAGGTAAGTGAAAAAAGTACGCTAAGTATCACCAAATTCCAGGAAGCCAAAACGAAGCAACTACTCCATGAGCACATTAAACAATGGAGAAAAGAGATAATTTTTTTGGTAAGAAAAGTCTACGTAAAGTATGCCTCCAGAAATACCAAGTCTGTTATTGTTTTACTTTACTTTACCTGCTTCAGGTAGCATATGACTCCAACATTGACCAGTTCTCCAACATCACTTTCAGTACTTTGTGATAGCTTCTCTCCTTCTAACCATGATGTAGTAAGAACCTTTCTTGATGTATATTTTGGGTAGGTTTTTGGTACAACCACCTGAAAATCATGAATCCATGATGAGTAATACATATGTTCTAGATCAGATACTACTACAAATTAAGCAAATTACAAGAGAATGATAGGTGTTTTGCTTGGGAAAATCGTATGATTGAACCGGAAGAAATTAACAAAAAAACAGGAGATGATTTATAATTTTTTAATGTTACGTAGGATGGATGAGGACCTTGAAGGAACAGAGACTGTATATGAAGGTGCTAAGGTCAAAGTTAATTCTAGTCTAATCCTATCACCAAAAAAGTATCATATGCATTTGTACCATATTAAAGGATTCTACAGCCAGCTACACCCTAGGACGCGAACAGGCAACTGGCATTAGACCAGTATGGGTCTTACATCTTTTTTTATAATTTCTCTATTGTTATCATAAGAAAATAACTTCCATTGTAGTTATACAGGCATAAAACCAAATTATGCCTCCAACACCGATGTTTCTTGGAATAAGGAGGGCTAAAAAATATAAAATTAAAAATTAAGAAAAATCTTTCCAGCATCTGGTTCCTAGGCTAGCTGAAACCTGCCTAAACACCTAATTAGACCTGGCACAAATGACTTCAAAGTATTGCCCAATGCATACCGTACTTTCAGTATAGTATAATTACTGGCCTTGGAGTCCTTTATCTATTTCCATTCCAAGTATCAGTTCATGTAAAGAAGATACAGCATGTAAAAATCTCAATGGGTTCATCAGCATGTTAACCCGTAATGGAGGCTGCTTGAAATATACAAAAACTACAATTCCACCCTTCTTGGGAGAAAGCCGTACTACTTATCTAGTCTTGATGGTCAATGATAAACCTGGAGTTTATTTTGAAATTAGAACAAATATGTGGTGTCTGTAATTGCAATTTCTCTAGATATTGCATAATCTTGATAGGACTTTTGAGCATATAACTTCCTTGTAATTATAGTCAAAATCAAGTATTTAAAACCAAACTTGATAGGCAAAATTCCACCAGAAATCCTTCGGATGTAGGAATCAGACTCACCTGTGGAAGATCTTTTCTCATCATTTCAGCAAAGAGTAGTCCATTCTCACCCTCATTAATATAATCCAACTCTTCAAAGAAACGAGCTGCCCATTCATCAACTAATCCAACCACATCTACAGAGATCTGGAAAGATAAAGGAAGGGCAAGAGTAAATGGAAGCGAGGTAAGAAGGAGAAGATGATAGTAACAAGCTAGAAAGCAGGCTAGGAAATCTGAAGAGAAGACCTTAAGTGGATCATAGTGATACCTGAGGAAACCTCCGGAGAACCAAACCCAAGTTCCGTATGATAAACAAATCAACAGTTACTGTTTCAAGAACAAAAGGTCTCTGCACTTTAACAGCCACGAGATCTCCATTTTCTTTTAGCCGGCCCTTATATACTTGCCCAAGAGATGCTGGCATAGATTTTGGACAGGGAGAATAAATTTTATAAGAGCACAGAACCTCAGAAGCTAGAATTTTGTTGAGAAAAAGACTGGAAAAATAAAAGTGCTATATTTAAATAGTTATACGGTTCTTAGAAATTGTTACCAGCAGCAATTGGAGAGGAAGAGAGCTCAGAGTACATGTTTTGCCATGGCTGACCAAGCTCCTCCTCAATGAGAGCCATAGCTATATCATCCGGAAATGAAGGAACCTTCAGATATGATCAAATAAATATCAGCTATGGTAAAGATAACATTAACTGTACATATGATGGCATGACTACCAACAGTCAACCTGTATGTTCACATACAAATCTAGGAGCTGTTTCTATAACATAAAAGAGCAAGACGTTAACTCAAGATTGTGAGGGAGGTTAGCAAAACCATATCAAAGATGTTCTTCCCTACAAGTACGCTATCTTGAACCTCAAGTACTTTAAGAGAAGTAAACTAAAAACTTTCTGAAAAGTGCCGTCGGAAGTTCAGGGAGATGGATCTAATCAGAGTAGCACATAATTACGTGGTGGAGCTTCTAACTGCTTTCAATCAGTATATGATATATGAGTGATATATTTGCACTGTTCTTTTGAAGGCTGCAAGATATCACTTAAATGAACAATATAACAACTTCTCTCTCCCTATTGCTCTCCCATTTTTTTGAAAGAGCTTATACAGGTATTGCAAGGCAAATTTGTCACATTAAAAATGCCAACTCAAATAGATATCTGTATATGGTATATACACATATATGCTTTTGAGAAAAAAATGAAAACTTATTAAAATAGGTAACAAAGAACTCAAAATTAAAAATGTATAGGAGCCAATGACAAAGATTTTTTCTTCTTCTGATAATAATCAATAAATTACCTTATCACAAAGCTTTTGCAGCTCAGTCATTGCAGCAGGTGACAGTATATCTGGTCGAATGCTCAATGCTTGCCCAAGTTTGATATATGCGGGACCCAAAGAGGTCACAATTTCCCTTATTTCAATGGCCCTAGCAACTTCATTCTGATTAAGAAAATTGCTATGTCAATATTATTACAGCAACAATGATGAGAGCATGTAAAAATTGAGCATACAAAAGGCATTTCAACCTTTCAACCCCAACATTCATGTTCTGAAGGAACACAGAAACTTACCTCTTTGATTTTCTTGTTTATAAAATCCCCTGCAAGACGTGAAAGGAAACCCCCAGTTACAGAGAGTAATTGAATTACACGTGTCACAACAGCACGAGGCCGTTTTCCCCAATAAGAAGAGATGCTAGCAGGATCATATACCACAGGCAAAAATTCACTGCTTTCATCTACCTACGAATGCAAAAAATTAGATTGTTCAACACAAACATATACGAGTACAAGAGACCAAGTTATCAGGTACAAATCTTTGGTAATTTATGGCTCTAGTTGGAGAGTGCATTAGGGAGCACCAGAGTGAGATATATCTTTTCATATTAAGCTGTCATTGCTCGATTTCTACTGGAAGGATGTAGCTATTAACGAATTGCATGTTATTATTGTCTCATTTATCAAAGCGATGCTATCTTTGATGATGCTCGCTAACACCGTTTAACATTTAAAATGTCAACATTCAGAACCGGGTTTAGAAATCCAGTTCACCAGTATGTAGCATTCATGTAGCCCCAAACTCATCCACGTCTAAGAGGAAAACTGTGAATACATGGCCATAGAACTTGTAAATTGTAAGATCATTACTTATCAAAGACCAAATAAAAATGACTAGTATCTAGCTATTGCCTAGAAAGTAAAGCCTCTTGTCAACTCGCATATTACTTTCCACTATTAATCCAATTGCATTATTTCACCATCATTTCTGGAATCCGATCGATATACCTTGGCGCAAAAGAAGGACATGAGACAAATTACTATCCCAAATCCGTTGACAGGATTATGTAGTAAAGAAAATTGAATATTATTCATCAATGGAATGAAGGGAAAAGAAAATGGTAGATACCTCAACAAGACGAAGCTGAACGTCATCCTCAGCAAACTGTGAATCCTTCAAATTTTGTCCGCGAAGACCTTTCATGAGTATTGCCAAGTCTTCGTTTTCTTCCATCTGGGCTCGCACCCTTTTGATTTCCTTTGAAACATCTCCAATTCTCTGCCATTTTTTTTTTTTTTTTAAGCCAAGCATGTATGAGTGAAAGAAATGCGGCTAAAGATGTACGCATTAAGAAATAAATTAATAGACTTTAACCATAGTAAACAGCAATTCAAGTAATGAAAGAAGGAAGCACATGATTAGTTGTAAAAAGCTGACGAATTATGGAACTCACCGTGGAAACTCCATTGATAGGCGGGGACCTCGAGGAGGAGCCATTGAGCGATGGAGATTTGGGTGGTTTTGATGGTGATGAGCCGGACTTGGTGGGTTTGGGGTCGGTGGCAACCGCAAGAACCCGGTTAAATCGTTTCGGAACGCGAACTCGAACTCTACTGGAGGTTGTGGTCGGGAATGAATGCTTGGAGCTCCGGCGAAGGGATTCGATTCCAGTGGAGACGAGCTGAGGCGCTGCCTCCATCGAGACTCAGAGATAGAGAAAGTGTAGATATGACAAGACAAGCTCTCTCTCTCTCTCTCTCTCTCCCTCCATGTGGGTGGGTTAAAGAAACAAATAGTTTTATTTGGGTTTGGCCAAGGACCCAAACAATTGGCGGTTGGAGGAACACGTGGCGTGATGCGGAGCAAGAGAAAGAACATAAGTGGGAGTACCCCCTGTAGCTGTGTCAGACTTCAGACTTCAGACTGACCTCAGGTTTAATTGGTTGGTATTCCCGCCCCCAATATTAAAGCGGGTACAAGTACCACTAGTAGCCCCATAGTGATGTTCTAGTTGGGCTCACCTCAAAATAAGCCCAACAACACCCGACCCGACCCAAAACCATCTTTAGGTGAAGGTCGCGAAGATCCATGCCACCTTCCTCATTTCCAATGGCATTCCACGCACAATCAAGGTTGCTATTTCCTCAACCCTAGTTCATTTCTTGAACTAAATGATTAATGTTTGATATATATGGATGTTGCATGTGTTTATGTTTATTACCAATACCACCGAGACGACAGATAATTCTCATGGTTGTTTGCCGAATGAATACACCTATCAATTAAGGAGAAGAGTGACAACGCTGCTGACGACTTGAGAAAAATATAGGCCTTAGCAGAAAGTACACTTCACTTTTGACTGTGAACCATTTGATTTAACTTCCTCGATCTTAAGTGAAACAGATGGTAAAATAACTATAAAAACTCCAATGAGAGTTATAGGAGCTAGTTTAGAACCGAATTATCACTTACAAACGTACCATTGAGTTACTTGTATAAGAATATAATAATAATGGATCCAATATAAATATAATAATAAAATATCCTTAATTACAAACTACAAACATTCCATGAATATTGGAGTTGCATTCATATGCATTTAGGTTTAGGTATCCATAAAAACATGGAAGAGCTAGCGTACAAACACAGATGCAAACACACTTGGGAAGAGTTTCTTGATCGACTTAGTGATATATTTGCTTCAAAAGAAGCAAATATATATATCATAAGAGTGGTCATGCTTATTTTCAAACGTAATATAATGTATAGTACTAGTGTGGACGTGTCGACATTCTTTTTCAGATTATTTGGTGAGAGCACTGCTATAAATACATATTAATCATATGAACAGCTTAATTTAGTATCACGATCCTATAACATGCATGTCAGGATTTCAAGATGTAAGCATCAGAATGCGTCGGCGGTACTCCCCGAGAGCCCATGTCGGGAAGATCGATATTTCGATATGAGGAGTAGTTTAGTGTACAATTTCTCATGAATACTCCAGTAATTTCCTGTAGTAATACGAGAATGAGCTCATTAGGTATGCATGTAAAGTGTAAACACATGAATACATACAAGAAACAAGATAATGGATTAGAGACATGAAAAAGAGAGAGTACGTATATGTATGATTAAAGTACCTGTTGTGGGAAGTCACCATCCTCCATTTGTGAATTGATCAAAACCCTTATTCCACGATGAATGGGGGTTGGATCTACATCACCCTGAATTTGATCACCAAATTTAAGATTTAATTTGGGTCTAAATTTATGTTGGTTAAGATGTATGGTGTGGTATAATAATAATTATTGACCTGCCCGGCATCGATGAGGGACAATAAAGCCCATGCAGTGTGTACCAGATTAGCGCGGTTGCCTTCTAGATTTGTATAAACCTGAAAACATGCATCGACATATATAATTTTGAGCTAGTTCTTGTGCATGCTTAAGTAGTACTGGGCTATCTTTTGGCTTAATTAGTTAATCACCTTATTTTGACTGGAAAGGTAGCTCTCTCCCCATCCACCATTGGGTAGCTGCTTTGATAGCAAAAATGCACAGGCTTTGCGCAATATGGGACTATTCTGGTACTTCTTTCCACAGGCTGCTAGTGCTCCTACACCAAACCAGGTACCATATGTGTAGCAAATACCCCAGCATCCGTACCTGTTAATAATGCAATTTTTTTTTTTTTTTTTTTTTGATTTGTCAATCACACGGTGTCCTCAAAGGCTTCCTAGGCCCAGAGACTAATCCGTGCTCGGGGGATCTTGTCAGAACGCTTCCTCCCCCCTGGCCACCAAGAATATATTGGGATTTAACTCCAATAAGCGTCGGCGGGATTCGAACCCGGGTGTGGGGGTTCCACACCTGGAGGCTCTTACCAACTCGACCACCTGTGGTGGTTATTAATCATGCAACTTAAGTTTAGTCGAATGTGTGCTTACCTACTATATCTATAGGTTCAAAAAGAAAAAAAAAACCCGGTACATACGTCTGGGGTTAAAATTGTTGCACACGAAACAGAACTAAGTAAATATTGGTCATTAGTTATATATAGATTAAAAAAAAAAAAGTAACAAGATAAATATGGATGCCATACGATTATATACTTATATATTTTTTGACATGGGCTGTAACGTAGTTTCGGAAATAGAAAAAAAGAAAAACCTAAAACTAAATTACCATGAACCATCAGGGTTTTGTGTTTCTTCAATGTAACGAATTGCTCTTGATATGCAACTGTCTATTTCCTTTCTTCGATGGTTGGGATACAATCTTCTAAAGAGTGCTAGACCTTGAACTGCTGATGCAGTGCATTCTACGTACCTAAGATAATTAATTACATGTTTCCATATACAATGAGCCTTAGAAATTAATTAAGAAACACTCGGATATATATTGAAGCTTTCAAAGAAATTAGTGATCGATCATACTTACTCTCGTTCAATAAGAGTATCTTCAAAGAACTCTGTGGGGTTGAATTTCTGTAAAAGAAAAAAAGTTTTTACGAATGTATCAAATATTATGTGTTCATATATCTAAAAATTGACTAATTAGATCGATATTAAAGTACAATAAGCATTACGCACTACTAGCAAAAGTAGCAATACACACAGATTTTAAACCTACTGACTTTCACACTGATAAAAAATCTGTGGGATTTGATCTTTAGCTACAGACATCAGTGTGAGATGATCAACTGGACCCTACAACGCACATGTTGCCAATATTACCCACTGAAATCTGTGTGACATAAAATTTCTCACAGATATCCATGTGTCCCAAATATTAAACAGATACTGACATCTGTGGGAAAAGTTCTACACACGGATATATATGTGTAATAACAAAAATATAATTTATTAATTACTTTTATATAGATAGACATCTGTAGCAAAGGTTTTACACACAGATATCTGTGTCTAATAACAAAAAAAGATTTATTAAACTATTGTATATTCATAGATATCTGTAACAAAGGTTATACACACAAATATCTGTGTCTAATAACAAAAATATGATTTATTAAATACATTTATACGTATAGATATCTGTAACAAATATTTTACTCACTGTCATCTGTGTCTAATAACGAAATAACATTTATTAAACAACTTTATACTTACAGATATCTGTAACAAATGTTTTACTCACTGTTATCTGTGTCTAATAACAAAATAACATTTATTAAACAATTTTATACTCATAGACAATTATAATTTTTTAATTCTTTCCCTAAAATTAAAAAAAAGTTAATAGGTTTTGAATTTCAAAACAGAATAACAATTACTCATAATAATAAGAGTAAGTAAAAATTACTCACAGACATCAGTGTGAGTAAACAATTCTCACCGAAGTCAGTGTGAATTTAAACGAATTTGAATTAACAATGCAAGTACACAAATATCGATGAAAACTCTAACTGCCACTGTTTTCTGTATGTAATAAATCTGCATTTCTCTCTCTCTCTCTCGTCCCATTTCCCAGTATATGTTATGTTATGAGTTCTATCTTCAAACAGTCTACACATATCCAAGTGGAGTGCATGTATCTCTCCTTTCCCATAGCCTATCTTCCCCTTCCCAGTCTCAGTCTCATCTTCTTCCCAGCCTCACGCGCATAGAGAAAAATATGATGATGCAGCTCTCTTCCACCCCTGCCCGGATAGATCAGGAAGAAGCAGAGCCCAAACATTGAAGGCAGATCGTGTTGCTGGATCAGAAAGGATATTGCGTTGGTGCTCCGATCGAGGTGGTTAATGATATCGTCGGAGGGTGCAGATGTTTCGGGTTGATTCTCCTCTCTGATTTCTGATACCATCGATCAATATTTTGTTTCAGATCCCACCTGTGTTAGGCTGGACTTGGTCCGATCTGTTGGACGACTGGGATGGATCGTTTCGGGTTGGCGGCGTTTTGAAGTCGAATAGCGGCTGCATCTCTCTTTTGTTTCTGTTTATGTTTTTTGTGCTTTGTTTTTCGTTTCCTTGTTGTTGTCAACAAGTCCTTAGTACTCCGATAAGGTTATAGATCTAGAAATCTAGTCGGATTCTTTAGGGTGGAGGATTTGGTCTGAGGTAAGTCTTGCTGCGATTTGTTGGCAATGATTTAAGCCCAGATCTGCTTTTACTGAGGAGAGGAATTAGTTTTCATGGAGTTCTTGTATCATTTTTTTAATAAAAATTGAGAATTAATGCTATATAAAGATTTATAATTAGAAGTGAATACTATTTTATTATTTTTGAAGGAATACTATTATTTCCAAAATTTAATAAATCCATCAGATTGTATTGATTCACACGGATTGCACTCCCTTCATTTCACACTGATTTGATGGATATATAGAAAATGAAATCTGAGTGGGTCCCATAGAAAACTCTCGCACAGACTTTTTTATATGTGTGCAAAGGCCAATGGCCACCCCCCTCAAATGGGACAGAAATCTAATCTGTGAGTGTAGCGTGGCCAATGAGCATCACACACAGATTTCAGTGGGTAATAAGACTAATACATACGGATTAAAATCAGTATGTAATAGCCTTTTTGTTAGTAGTGACGGATTACCTCCAACCATCGAAATGCTCTTTGAGGCTCCCAAGCAGGGAAACCGCCACTGATGCTCTGAAATTAATTAATATTGTTAAAAAGGTAAATTAGTTAATGAAATTGAGGAAGAATGCGTGTACTTTAAAAAAAAAAAAAAAAAAACACACACACACACACACACACACACACACATATATATATATATATATATATATATATATATATATATATATATATATATATATATATATTACTATAGCTAGCAAGTACCTACCTAAGAGCAAGTGCACCGGTTGTGTATTGACCGGGCAAAGCATGGCTTTGGTGAGGTGGCAGTCATCAAAGTTGAAATTGTGGCTTCCACCAGTTTGTCCTTGACCAGTCATGATTTAGCTTTTCTTGACCCAGGGCAAGAAAAAGGGCAATGGGTTGACATAATTCTTGCCCAGTCGAAGAAGCTGCCAGCTTGGTCCAAGTGTGAACATGGGTGACGTCAGCCGAAGGAGGGGAGAGGCTGAATGGTGCAGACGCGCGTGAAGGAGCCATTTTTTTGTCGCCTAGCGCGGGAGGGACAGCTGCAGGGACGTGGCAGTCATCTGTTGGGCTTTTGGAATTTTAAAACCAACGGTCAATTAATCTTGGCCGTTGGTTGCAATTGATGTGAAGATCTGATGGTATATAATTAATATGTATGATTATATAGGTAACAGTTAAAAAATGAACAGTGAAAAAATCAATGAACAGTGAAAAAAGTGAACAGTGTTGACCGGGCAAGAAAAAAAACGGGTGCAAATCTATGTCCAGTGGCAGTGAATAGTAACTTGACTGGTCGAATTCTTGACTTCTCGACTTTGCCTTTTCTTGACTACGGGTGCACTTGCTCTAATGCTCAGATAATTGGTTCTTACTTGTAAAGAAAGAATAACATTCACAACATCATAAAAACATTCTTTTTCCATTCCTTCCCCAACTAGTTTCTCTGGCATTTGCGAGAGCAAGAGTGCAACTTGAAATTGATTAATACAGAAAAACTAAAAAATAATTAAAGAATCTCGATATCGATCTTGATGACCCAACTTATTTTGGGTCGTTGGAGCACCAGCTAACTAGAAACCTTTAGTCCTTCTGAAGTGCAGTCGGAGACTTGCCAACCATGGTCCTGTACTGAGAATGTCCATGCGCCTTTAGATATGTGTCGGTACATAGCTGCGAAGTTGTCACCAGGATTTTCTCGAACCTTTGTTTTGATTGGGTTCAGTTCAAAATAACAAATTTATCAGTATCAAATACTGTGTGTGTGTGTATATATACACACGGCTTCTCAGGAACGGAGGTCCGTTCCTTAGCTAAGGAACGGATTTCCATATTTTGACCTCTTTTCGATCACATATTCACATCTTAACTGTTCAGTTTTTAGGTCATAATGTATAGATCAATTCTGCAAAATTTCAGCCAAATTTATGATCGTTAAGGGATTCAAAACTGCAATTTACCATTATAAACACCAACGGTTCAGGTTGGACAGATTCGGTTCGTTCATTGATTTAATCGAGTTCGATACCTTAACGATCATCAAATTGGCTGAAAATTTGCAGAAGTGATCTATATATTAGAACCTAAAAACGGAATGGTTAAGATGTGAATATATAATCGAAAAATAGTCAAAATATGGAAATTCGTTCCTTAGCTAAGGAATGGACCTCCCTTCCTGAACAAATTCCTCTCTCTCTCTCTCTCTCTCTCTCTCTCTCTCTCTCTCTCTCTCTCTCTCTCTCTCTCTCTCTCTCTCTCTCTCTCTCTCTCTCTATATATATATATATATATATATATATATATATATATATATATTATATCTACATGAATGTGCATATATATGTATCTGATCAAGATTCAAGGGATATCGATGTAGATATAACCTGTGAAGCCTTCACAAAGTCGTGCGCTTTTCGAAGTGTTGTCCCATACTCTTCATTTAGGTCACAAGAGAGTATTGCTTGGATTGCAAAGGCTGCGTCCCACATTTGACTACCAAAACTCTGAAGTACGTGCAGCATGTACATAATAGTGAATATGATATACATTGGTTAAGTGATGGATCGTTCGATTAAAAAAAAAAAATTGTTCAAGTAAATCCAGAATATGTGTCTGGCCCAAACTTTAAGTTACTTGACCTAGTTGTAATAGGGTTTTAAATTAGAGATATTCATAGATATCCGATTAATTGTACGATTATCTTTCATTCTACAACTCTGATTCTATGTCTTGTAATCCTCTATATAAAGAGACCCTTATTATCAATGAAAGTACGACTCAATTCTATCCCAATTTCAGTTTTCCTTAAACACGTTATCAGCACGAAGCTCTAACCCTGAAATCCCAAAAACCAAAAATCCTAAAACCCTAGAACACCTTGCCACAGAGAGCCACAGCTCTGCCACAGCGCGCCACAGCTTGCCACAGTGCTGCCACACCTTGCCACTGCGAGCCACAACCATGCTCCCACCTGTCACTACGCCACCTCAGCAGCTGGGACTGGAACTGCTTCTGCATTTGGTACTCCCCGGGCGAGTGTCTGGTTATCTCTCTGAATCAGGTTATTCAATGGGTTGTTAAGCCATCGGGTGTGCGCCATAGCGAGCCACAGTCCTGCCACAGCGCTCCACACCTTGCCACAGCACGTCACACCATGCCACACCAGAAACCCTAATTAGAGGTATGTTTTAAAGTTCCCGTTTTTAGAGTTTTTGTTCCTTTTCTCGGGGACTTGCAAACTCCCTTCTTCTACCCCCCTTTCTTCATCATAGGGGAGACCTAATTAAGCAGAACTGTGGGGGTTTGTGCTCACTCCAAACTTAGAGTTTGTAGAGAATTTATGATCGACCACTTACGTCATTGTTTCAATCTAATCCAATACCTTTTGGAATTGAATTTCTTGGAAGCGATTACGCTCAGAAATTCCTAATTTATTGGGAGCGATTACGCTCAGAAATTTTATATGTTTCGTGGTAGCTTTTTTTGCTCCGAAACTAACCCATTTTCTTGTTCTCTTTCAGGATGAGTAACCTGAACAAATTGAACTTTGCTCCATTGGGAACAACTGGCTCTGGATATCACAGGTGGGTTCGTGATGTCCGCCAGCATCTCAAGACCGATGGAATCCTGGATATGATTCTCGAGCCTAGCCAGGACGTGCTAACTGTTGACCAAGCTCAAGCTTTGGAAGCAAATAGTTCTTTACTACAACTCGGAAGCACTTCGCATTAAATCCTTAATGGATTTCTGTGGTAAAGAGATCACATATGCGATGTTGATTGAGAAGACTCTCTCTACCTTCCCCGTCTCTGCATTGATGGTTGCTAAGAACTATCGAATCAATGTTACTGCAGGACGGATCACAAGGTTTCGATCATGACTCATTGGAGCTATGAATGTCCCTGAAAAGCATGACAACATCCTTCTGAAGAACTATAATTTGAGATCCGTGGAAACAGAGCATATTCCAAAATCCAATTATAGTCGCGCCCCTAAGAGAGGGCGCCAAGAGCGAAACCCTAGTCTTTGGGATACTTCTGGACGTTCTGGTCCATATAATCGCTCTACTTGGGAAGGTAACCGCCAAAATAGGCGAACACGGAACCGAAGAGGTCAACGTGGAAAGAGAGAGGGAGGCAATGCCTGTGGCCATGTTGGTGGCGCCACCAACACTAAGAGCCATCTAAATGACGCTTTCAAAGCGCCTCAATCAATGGAGTCTGAGCAAAGAGATGTATATTCTCGATGTGGAGTATCCGGTCATTGGGCACACATTTGTAGAGCTCGCGAAGAAATTGTCACCGCCTACAAAGCATATTATGAAGCAAGAGAAGCTCACTGTGTGGAACAAGAAGATCAAGAAGATGATCTAGAGTGAAGGGTTGAAGACTACAAATCTGGCTGGGATCAATAGATCGCCAATTCTGTTTAAGTCTATTTTTCCAAGAGATGTAATAGGCAATTTCCATATATTTTGTAGTAAATGTCATTGGTTTAGTTTTTCTTCACATAGACTCATCCAAAATGAGTATGATGTCTAGGAGGGTTTTGAGATAAGTGGTACTTAAGCGAGTTTTGCTCCACCGACATCTCTGTACTCACCTGGTCATATTTATTTTGGAGTTACCGAAAGAAGTCAAACAACTACCTTTGTTTTGCATTAGCAAGCATTTGGATTAGATTCTCCTAATGGTTAAGAGACAATGATGTACTCCGTTGGCTTATGAATAAAATTTCGAGTTCTTTTCATTATAACTCCATTTTTATTCTGAACATATTACTTTATGACTACGATGGTTGTGCCATCAATATTAATTCAAGGACATGGAATAGCCCAAGTTCCCCTTGCCAAACGGCACCTTGATTACTGTCACAGAAACTCTCTACGCTCCTAGGGCAAATCACACCTATGAATAGCCAACGGATTCCATGAGAAAAAGCATGTAGAGAACGGAAATAAGTTCCTTTGCAATACCTCTAACGATTGCGAACAAATGCGCATCTTAGAGAAGTTTATGTGTCTCTTTAGTGGACTCTATGTCACTATTCGAGCTATTAAATCCAATAAAGTTATGAGAGAAGATCTCTTGGATTTAGACACATATTGGCTTTGTCATGACAGGATAGGTCATCCCAGTCATGATATGATGATCCATGTACTAAAGACTTCACATAGACATCCTTTCACTCGAGCGAAACGAAGCATGAATCAAAGGTTGATTCCTGGACTACGTGTGACCGTCGTCGCTGCCTCTAGCGCCGCCGCTGTCCACTACCAGCCCAGGGCTGGCACAATCCCTATCCATGACGACATGGATAGGGCCTGAGGTGATGGCGCCCTAGGTGATGCTGCAATCACCAACTTTGCTTCAAATAGCGTTTCAGATGCTCAGGCCCAACCAAAATCATCATTGATTGCTTCTAAAGCCTCTCGCTCGTTTTACAAAGCTTGTTCCTTAGGGAAGTTAGGACTAAGACCATCCTATGCAAAGGATATGAAAATACTTATTATGTTCTTACATAGAGTCCGTGAGGATTCTGTGGACTAGTTCAACCAACTTACGGACATTTAAATATCTCATGATGTTGGATGACAAGCAAACATGTTGGTCACGTGTTGTGCCATTGTCCACTTGTAAGGCTGCTTATGCTACACTCCTAGCACATATCATGTGACAACGGGCTCACTCCTCGGATCATCCTATTCAGTCAATTAGACTTGACAATCCTAGAGAGTTTACATCAAAGACTTTCGATGGTTATTGCAATGAGACTGATGTTGGACAACATATTCCCATGTACACACCTAAAAGGTCTCGCAGAAACGACTACGATGGTAATCCAGACATTGGTAATGCGCTCAAATCTCCTTATTTCCGCTTGGGGTGATGCAATATCGCATGCAGCTATGTTAATTCGTCTACGACAGTTCCACTCAATCTACCTCTGCGTTACAGCTAGTGACTGGGTACCAGTATCGTACTTACGCATATTTGAGTGTGTCATTTATGTGCCAATTGCACTGCCACAACGCACTATGATGGGTCCTTACACACGAATAGGCAACTACGTTGGATTTGAGATTCCAACAATCGTCCGCCACTTAAGGCCTTTGCTAGGTGATCTCTTTACCGCATGTCTTGCGGATTGTCACTTTGATGAGACAATCTTCCAGTCGTTAGGGGGAGATAAGAACACGAATGTTTAGCAGGAACGACAGGAATTGTCGTGGTCTGTCCCCACTATGTCTCATCTCGATCCCTGTTAAAGTGACGAGATCATACATCTGCTGCAAATATGCATGCAAGAAAGGACGTCCCTACGAGAGGACATAGTGCCACCCTACACGGAGGTAGGCATAGCGCCAACACCAAAGAGAGTGGCACTCTGGCGTTATAGGCCATGGCCCCAGCTAGGATGCGTGGGAGGCCCGTGGGTTCGAATGATACTTTGACACATTCCAATCGTTTGATCATCAAGACTCAAAATCCGTCTCATGAGAATCTTCCGAATTATGGTTATCGTTGAGGGTCGCCTCAACGTCAGAACCTATTCCTGAGAATATAGAGCTCTTTGAAAATTACACTAGTGTACATGGGACGTGGGATAGAAACTCCATCATAATTGATAATGTAATCGCGCATTTCGTTGTGCATGAGTTTGTTGAGTCCTATGATATCGAACTACGCTCCGTTGATGAATGAATGCCAACGTGAAGAAATTTGGCCTAAATGGAAAGATGCGATCCAGGTTAAGTTGGATTCTCTAACGAAGAGGAAGGTTTTTGAGCCAGTGATGCCAACACCTCCTAACATAAAACCTATTAACTAATGGGTCTTCGTTAGAAAGCGTGTTGAGAAAAAGATATGGTAATCTCTCCTTATGGCGCAAGGCTTCTCACAAAACGCCCTGGAATTGACTACGATGAGACATATTCTCTCGTAATGGATGTCACTGCACTCCACTACCCTGTCAGTTTGGTAGGTTCTGAATAACTGAACATGCAGCTTACAAATGTGGTCATTACGTATCTCTATGGGGATTTAGATATGGAATGTACATGAAGATTCATGGTGAATTTCATTTACCCAAGTCAAGTGGCTCTAGACTACGGAGCGCGTTTACAATAAAGTTGAAACGCTCACTAAAGTGACTACTTGATTGGGAAGGGATATGCCTGCGCATTTTCATAACAAGTTTCGGATTTCATCACGGTTCATGTTGGACATGATCTTCATTGGAAGCTCTTAAAGAGTTAAAGGAAACCGCTGAACACTTGAAATCCGGTTTTGAGATGAAGGATTTTGGGAGAACATGATTATGTCTCAGTTTGGAACTTGAGCATCGTGTTGATAGATGCTTAGGCATTTTGAAAATGTCAAACCTTCAAGCACCCCCATGATCGTCCGTAATCTTGATCTTGAAAAGGATCCTCTTCGTCCAAAGGATGATGACGAAGACGTGCTAAAGACAAAAGTGTCATGCTTAAGTACAATAGGTGCATTATTGTACTTATCTAAATGCACAAGACCGGACATCTAATTTGTAGCGAACTTGTTAGCTAAGGTATAGCTTTGCGCCAACGCGATGCCATTGGATTGGTGTAAAAGATATCTTTCGGTACTTGAGATGTACAATTGATATGGGCTTGTTCTATCTCTACTGAGAGATGATGGATTCGGACCCATCACACACCAGGAATGCCGCCAACATTGGCCTGCGTCCTCTATCCCCATCCCAAAACAACATGTGTTTTGGAAGGTTTTGCTGATGTTGGGTATCTCTCTAACCCACAAAAAGGTCTTCCCAAACTGGTTAAGTGTTCACCATGGGTAAAGACCGTGATATTTTGGAGGTCTACAGAACAGACCCTAGTCGCTATATCTTCGGACAATGCAGAGATTATTACTCTTCACAAAGTGGTTCGTGAATGTATATGGATTGGATCCATAATTACCCATGTTCGAACAATTGTGGTTTGAAGTCTACCACAGATGAGCCTACAAGCATTTAGGATAATGCTGCTTGTTTTGAACAAATGAAGCAAGGCTACATCAAAAGCGACAACACCAAGGATAATCAGCAATAACAGACTCTCCTCAAGATCAAAGTGAACTAGGTTCAATCTGAGGACAGTGTGGCAGACTTACTCACTAAGTCATTGCCTAAATTGCACTTTCGAGAAACATGTTGATAGCATCATTTGCGGAATTTATCCGAACTCCCACGACTGTGGTCATCAGGGGGAGATGTAGACATCAGGAGGAGATGTCTACATGTATGGTATCTAAACGTGAAGGGTGTGTTGTGCTCTTTTTCCCCTTCGACCGAGGTTATTTTTGTCCCACTGGGTTTTTTGTTACTCGGCAAGGTTTTTAATGAGGCAACGAGAGGAGCACCACGTTTGGGCGACACAAGGGGGAGTGTTCAAGTAAATCCAGAATATGTGTCTGGACCAAACTCTAAGTTACTTGACATAGTTGTAATAGGGTTTTAAATTATAGATATTCTCGGAGATATTCATAGATATCCGATTAATTGTACGATTATCTTTCCTTGTACAACTTTGATTCTATGTCTTGTAATCCTCTATATAAAGAGGCTAGGCCCCTATTATCAATGAATGTACGACTCAATTCTCTCCCAATTTTAGTTTTCTTTAAACAAAAAGAACAATATATAGCTTTGGGATTTTAAAGACTGAAATTTTATGGTTTTTATTTAATAATGAAGGCGGCCTCTCTTTTAATTATATCTATGTATTTACTATTTTCAATATAGATGATCGATCTGAGTAACCTGAAATTTCAAGCCATCTTCAGCGATCCAAAAGTAATCTGGTATTCTAGCCAGGTGAAGCTTGTACGCTTCCGAATTTGGATCTTCAACCCAACAAGCAATCAAACATAACACCTGCGCGTGCATGAACACAAGTAAGTAGCTAGGATTCATTTACATTAAAATTAACTAAGCTGTTATATGAAGTTTGATTTTCGTTCTTTAATTTTTGCACACGGTACCTTTTCAACACTTCCAATGCAAAGATATCTGCTATTCTCGTCTTCGTATTGTACGTGCTCGATTGCTACTTCTAAGGCCTTCTCTCTCAGGATAGAAAAGGGCCAACGAGCCAGAATTGGTTCAGCAACATGGTGAAGAAATCCCCACAGCATATCTTGCACCAGGGGGTGTGGATAATACAAATCTTCCTGAAATATACATATGTTTGTATATATTGCTATAATTAGTTCTGAACTTTAGGTATGCATCATGCTGTTAGTTCTCAACTAGCTAGATAGCTAACCTTTGCAACAGTGTTTCTGGCTTTAGTCCAGTTAATGTCAGAGTAAGGCTCAGTGTAGAGTTCTTGTCTAAGTGATCGAACCAATCCGGTGATTTGGCCAACAAACCTCTTCCCATATAAGTAGGGCTGGCCGTGGTACGGTTGCCGGATTTTTTGGCATCAGCCGAATACCGACCGAAAGTCATCGGTTTCACCAAATGTGTTGCCGTAACCGTGCCGGAGCTTTCGGTTACCGGAAGTTCGGTTTACCGATTTCAACGGTCGGTTTTGGCCGGTATTTGAAAAGTCCAATCGTCGAAATTTGGAGGACTGCAGAGATAAAATCCGGCGATAATCTGGCTCTTATGTATAATCTGCCTCAGATTTGTAACTCAAGTGAAGGAGATGAGGATTGCAGTATGAGGAGGAAGAAGAAACAGAAAGAAGGAAGAGTACAGAGTTGAGGTGAAAGAAGCTGAGAGTGAGAGAAGAACAGCAGCCCTCCTAATTCCAGATCTAGAATTCAGTTGCAGATCCAATTTTTGATTCATATCTAGAGGTGAAAGAAGAAGTGGAAGGATAAATAAGAAAAATGATGAGAAAATGGAGGAAGAAGAACAAGAATCTAGGAAGAACAAAAGTCAGAAATGAAGAGAGAGAGAGAGAGAGAGAGATAGCAGAAACTCAGAAAGTACGAAAACAAAAGAGGAAGAGAAACTGAGAAAGAACGAAGAAGAGAGAGAGAGAGTCGTCTCGAAGTAGAAGACTTGAAAGAGTTTTTAATTTTCATGATTTCTGATTCAAGTATATTTTTTAGTTTTTGCGCAATTGACAACAAGCAAGCTTGTGGCCTAGTGGTAAGTGGCTCGAGTTTGTAGCGAGATTGGCAAGAGTTCGATCCTTGGCAGACGCAAGAGGGGTAGTATTTTTGGGAATTAAATCCAAAAATTTCTATCTCGGCTGGTTCGGTAACACCGAACCTATGCAATTGGCTGTACCACTACCGAGCCAAAAACGTTGCTCCGGTACGGTACTACCGTACCGACTCTTCGGGTACCGGATTTGTCGGCGCCGACACCACCGGTTCGGCCGGTTTTCGGTTGGTTCCGGTAGGTATGGTAATTTGAGCCAGCCCTACATATAAGTATGACGTAGGCATGTACACCAACCGACAATAGCATAACATCTTCCCTGTTGGGATATATATATCATTTAGTATTGTTATTACGTCTACCAAATACATGCTTTGGAATCTTATGAAACAGTTTGCAAAATTAATATAGACCAACCTGGATGAATAGGAGACATATTTGGTAGAAGCCATAACTCAGGGGGCAAAGGGTTGCACCCTGACCACTCATATACGCCAAGTACCTAATTAATTTAAATAAGGGGAAAGGCACATATGTCAACTTATCAAATTTATTTATTTATTTATTATTATTATTATTATTTTTTATGAGAATACACTACTAGAATTTAACATGAATTAGTTGTCTGCAAACATGGATAGAAATATTGTGGGGTTATTGACCAAAAGCACTAAAATGAGCTAAAATTATCTCACTTACCCCAGCAACAAATTTTTATTCTCACTTACCTAATTTAAAGTAAATTGACTTTCTACCCTCCACCTAATTAACAAACTACATCTTTGTCCTCTCTCCTCATTCTGCAGATCTCTCTCTCTCTCTCTCTCCTCCAAAATCCAATTCCGGACTCCGACGTCAAGCATCAAAGTTCAAAGTGGCGCGGCCGACTAGGAACCACAGGGCAGTCTCAACATTGGCGGCGGCGCCAGGCAGCAGGTCTCGGCTTCGTTCGTGAACTCCTTCCTAGTCACCGCCGTCGCCGATCACCTGCTCGTCCACGTCCAGTCTGCGGTTGCGCGCCAAGTTTTTGCTTCTAGTTCAGAGCTTGATCGATAGGGTTTTGGAGAACCTGCAAGGGAGTTTCCATTTGGAGAGCATAGAGAAGGAGAAAGCAAAGAGTGATGGTTTCGAACAGCGGGCGGAGCTACTGGATGATTCGAGAAAGGAGTTGAGAGATGGCGGTGGTGAATTGGAGAGCTATGTTAGGGTTTTGGATAGAGTATTGGAATTGGACTGCAACCGGTGGTGGGAGTGGTCTTCTGGAGTGCGGGAGGTGAACTCGCTTCCGGTCTCGGTCTGCAACCGGCGAAGAAGAAGACGTGGGTGGCCAATTTTTTTTTTTGGGTTAACTTTGGGCAGACGCAGGCCTCAAGTGTAAACAATCGGAATGGAGGCTCATAAACTTTGGGCTTGCAAGGTCACTGCGCCAACCTAGAAGTAATGAACAAAAAGAGGCTCATAAACTTTTGGCTTTGAATTTTTTTTTTTTAACAATGCATTTTTGGTTTTAGTGGGTTTGTATGGGTAATAAACTTTTTTATTAAGGGCAGAAGACGTAGAAAGAAAGAAAAAAGAAAAAAAAAAGTGTATTGGGGGGCAATAGACCTCTATTCGGGGGCAATAAATGTTTTGAATTGATGTAATCTCATCGTTTTTTTTCTTAATCAAAGTTTTATTTGTCTAATTTTACGGAGATTAGTTCCCATTCCAGCAACTGAAATGTCTATTAGGGGGCAATAAACGTCTATTGGGAGACAATAGACTACTGGGGCAATAGAGCCTCCATTGGGGGGGGGGGGGCAATAGACGTCTATTAGTGCAATAAACCTTTTTGGCGACCTCTTTGGGGACCTCCGGCGAGGTTTTCAGAAAATTCCGGCCGGCGGCGACCGGTGAAAGGACTCCGGCGAAAGTTGGCCGGAATCCGGCGAAAGTAGTCGGAATCCGGCGACTGGCGACGGGCTCCGGCGAAGTCTCCTAGGGTTTCTCTCTCTTCCATTTTTTCTCTCTCTCTAAGTAACAAAGGGGTGAGGGTAAAATGGTATTAAAAAAAAAAAACAAAAAAAAAAACCTTAATGGGGTATTAGGGAAGACCTCCTTAGAGTGTTTTGGGTAAGAGAGAATTAAAAAAACTTAGGGAAATTCGTCCAAACAGTGTCTGAACTTTTCCAGACTATTAATTTTCATACCTATACTTTGAAAAATGTCATAATGGTACCTGAAGTTTTGGCCCCGACCTAATTTCTGTACCTAGCAACAGTAAAGTCGTCAAGGGTGTTAAATTTTGAGGGGTAAATCTGGAACTTCAGGTATTCTCAAGGGAAAATCTTCTAAACAGTGTCTGAACTTTTCCAGACTATTAATTTTCATACCTATACTTTGAAAAATATCAAAATGGTACCTGACGATTTAAGCCTGACCCAATATTCATACCTAGGAACAGTAAAACGGTTGACTCCGTTGAACAGTACCAGAAAAGTATGCCAATAACTACCATGCCCAATACGAGATTCAAATACCAATATCAACATGGTATACCTAGATCTAAATATTCATATACCCGTATCCAGAAGAACTCAGGAAGATACGCGTACGATGCCAGACCACCGCCAACAGCCGTGCTCAGACCCATACTTGATCGGAACCCGACCTTCATCTACATCGACGACCTGAATTCGGAATCGTCCTCCGACACCCCAGAACCTGACTTAGGGTCCCGCGTCAAGGCTTTCTAGCAGATTGCCCAAACTACGACATCCCGTTTTGACAGAGATCGGAATCGCTTCGCCATTCCATTTCCGACAGAGATCGGACCCAGACTTGACCCAAAGTGGAATTACCAAAATTTCAGATTCCTTTGTTATTAGACTCGTCGGATTCCAACCTAAAGCATTGAAATTTCCTTGTGCATCCACCCAAATAATCTCCATGATTCCAATTATCTGGTGAACTAGGCTTAAAACCGAGCAAACACTTGCAAACCAAACCATTTTTGCTGTTATAGCTACCAAAATTTCCACATGCATCTACCTAATCACGACTTTTCTTTCCTTCTTCTCTGTTGTCTTCTCCCAAACCCATCAAAAAAAGAAAAATTGAAATTGATTTCAGCTGCAAATAATTGAATTTGATTTTTTGGATTGTGGGTTTTGGGATTTTTGATTGAAATCGAAGCAGAGAAGATGCTGGAGAAGATCGCGTTGCCGGCGAAGCCATCACTGAGAGGGAATAATTGGGTGGTTGACGCCTCACATTGTGGATTCGATCTGTACTAGCGAATTCCAACATATCTTCTAGTACCAGAGCTTCTGTTAGGAGTAAAGAACCCGAGTTCAATTTTTTCTCCTGATAGAAAACTGAGGTAGGTAGCTGAGTTCTGCGGCTCTCAACTGCTTTGGAATCAACTCCCATATTCGAAGTTGCGATCGGATCATACATCTATAGATGTAAGACGAAGACCTTTGACTTCGAGGTCTGGGGGGCAATGTTTGAACCCAACGGTAGTTATTGGCATACTTTTCTGGTACTGTTCAACGGAGTCAACGGTTTTACTGTTCCTGGGTATGAATATTGGGTCGGGCTTAAATCGTCAGGTACCATTTTGATATTTTTCAAAGTATAGGTATGAAAATTAATAGTCTGGAAAAGTTCAGACACTGTTTGGAAGATTTTCTCTTGAGAATACCTGAAGTTCCAGATTTACCCCTCAAAATTTAACGCCGTTGACGACTTTACTGTTGCTAGGTACGGAAATTGGGTCGGGGCCAAAACTTCAGGTACCATTATGACATTTTTCAAAGTATAGGTATGAAAATTAATAGTCTGGAAAAGTTCAGACACTGTTTGGACGAATTTCCCAAAAACTTAATGGGATAAGTGGGAAAAAAATCCCTAGAAATGGGGTAAAAACTCAAATATTGTTTATAACAAGGATGCATTAGATGTAAGGCCATATGTACGTACGTACCGTAAGCCAAAACTTTCCCCAAGATGGAATTCCAACCGCACCACCATGATCAAGAATCCATTTCCTGGATCTTGCCACGGCCATGGCTTCCCCATCATCAGGACCCTCTCCTAGCAGCCTCAACGCAATGTAGCTTAGCGCTGACCCAAACATCGTGCTATGACCTTCTATGTGGTTGTCCCCAACCTCCATCTTCATTCTGATGATTGTAGATGTAACGAATAATTTCCTTCTGGTGTTCAGGTCCTAGAACGGCACACAATGCTCCAGTAACGTACAACGCTATAACCAAAGGTTGAATGAAGAACAAGGGACCGGCAGATTCAGCAGGCCAATGGCCATCATGGGCCTGGAGGGAGGAATAGAAGCTGAGAGACCTTCTTATTGTTGCTGTCACTGTCTTCTCTGTTATATCCTCTATTCCCTTCACTTTAATTGCAGCCGGAATTGGTCCACTAGGGTTTTCCTTTGTAAGCTGCATGCGCATGGGCGCAGTTAATTATTTAATTAGATATTAATTAATTAATGAGCTCGATACAAGATTTATATGTGGCATAATATATAAAAGACCGATACCTGCATTCTCATCAAAAGATCAGCACTTTGTTTGATCCGAAAGCGGTTTCTCGTAAACTCCTCACGAACTCTCTCCACTTCGGCTCGTTCTTCTGGTGTTCCGGCATCTGGATCAAACTCCCAGTGTTGTCGACCCATGTGGTTGTTTAGTGTCCTCAGCCAGGGTCCTCCCTCCGCAATCTTCAGCTTCCACATTCTTCCTATAATTATGCGACAAGTTAATTGAAATATTGATATATAAATTTAAAGTTTGTATTATTTGAAGAGATGGAATCGAAGAGCATGCATGGGTGAGCTTGAGGAAGAAGAAGAAGAAGCAGAAGAAGATATGTACAATTAAATACCTTAATTAAAGTTTGTATCAAGAGACAAGTCCTACTAGTACATGTGAAGAGCTAGCTCGATCTGAAACTATAAAAGGTAATTAATAATTAAGAACAGTTGCATATTTTCATAGAGAGCTAGACTGCAATGTATTTAGTGATTAGCAGCAGGCTTAACCCAGTCTATATATAAGTAGTAGCCTGGGTGACAATAACTAATCGAATGGTTATACATACATACAAATATATAATCATATATAGCTGTGGAATTTCAAACTTAACTTATTATAACATATAGGAATTTGAGAGGGTCCATTATATTGCTAGTACGTTGCTGTATATGACATACACGAGGGTGCACAGTCTTTAATAATCTAAGGATTAATTAAGGGGATCATTGTGAACCATTTTGTCAAACTCAATCTTAACCATTAGTTACAAAGTAGTGCCCTCGATCAGTGGTGGCGGCGCGGATCCAGAAATTTTTCTCAGATAAGGT
Organism: Rosa rugosa; assembly: GCF_958449725.1. Lineage (NCBI taxonomy): Eukaryota > Viridiplantae > Streptophyta > Magnoliopsida > Rosales > Rosaceae > Rosa > Rosa rugosa. Next base: position 55,827,816 of record NC_084824.1, read on the forward strand.
AAGATTATTAATAAATTAATTTCTTTTCAATTGGTTTTCAAAGAAAATTTTCTTATATTTAAATTGGAGTTATAAACTCTTAAATATGTAGCAATTACATACATGCAAAAGTAAAATTATGAAAAACAAAAAGAAAAATTATCAATGGGCGAAGAGATAAGTATAGTATGTAGTTTATAAAAGTATAAATGTTATGTTATCTTAAAAAGAAAAAAGTTTAAACAAAAAATATTTAAAGAAATACACAATTCTCTAAACCTAGTGTAGAATAGTGATGCTGATGCCACATGCGCTATGTTATATCTTTAACAAGTATTATCTATACTATATTTAAGAGAAGAGCGATTGCTCACCATAACTGAAGTCTTTTACTCTTATACCCCTAAAATATTAAATAACTTTATATATATTTCTAATTGTTAGGCATAAAAAAGTCAAAACTTAAATAAATAATTAATAAGAAAATTTATTATTTTCATAAACTAACTACCCACTTCTAGACGGGTGACCACCCACTTCTCCACAGCCATAGGGTGTGAATAATTTCTAGTGTTATTTATATGGGTGCGGCTATTGCCACCCTATCATTTACTTTGTTCACCCTACATTTTAATTTCAATTATTAAATTTACTTATCTAACCCTTTTCTCTTTCCAAAAATATCCTTATATGACACATCTAATTAAAAAAGATTTTTTTTAACGAAAATCTCTCATTTAATTTATACCAATAACAAAACTAAAATATATTAAAGTTTTTATTATCATAATCTGATTTACTTCCATTTTTTTTTCTTTCAGTTTCAATGTTCGTCTATTTCAATCTATATCAAAAAATTAGTAAGTTAACAACTATGAGCAATGAAGAAAAGTTTTTTTTTTTTTTTTTTTCGTGTTTTAATTTTTTACTTTCATTGTTCATAAATAATATTGCAAAGATTTTGATGAAGTTAACACTAATGGTTTTGTGAATTGAATAACAAATTAACCATGAGAGAAGGGTGTGTGTGTTTGGTGGGGTGGTAAGGCTTTGGTCTCATATATAAGAGGTCAGGAGTTCGAGCCCCATCAAGGGTGGGAATGGGGTGGGGGGTTTTTTTGAAAAAAAAAAAAAAAAAAAAACCATGAGAGAACAAAAGGACACAAAAAAAGTAATAAATTCAAATTTGGGTGGAGCTAGAAGAAGAAGATTAAAAAACATTCATATATATTATCTGTAATGACAGAAATCTACAATCAGGGCTCTCGGAGGTGAATAGGGTTCCAGAGCGGAGGCGAAACTAGGGCTCTCGAATGGCTGCCTACATCCGTCCGACGGCACGTCTATGGACGCTGTCGTCGGACGGGATCTGTTTCTAAGCAATCTAAGGTCCCGTTCTCGGGGTGTTATCGCTCCAGATCGAGGATACCAGTTTCAGGGGGCTGGGGTGTTCGCGGTGGCAGGGAGGGTTTTGCTCGATTCTGGCAGGACGAAGTGGTGGGTCGGTTGGGTTGTGGAGATCGGATCGGAGGTGGCGCTTTGCAGGCTGGTTGCACGAGGATGGTGGATGCGAGGTGATCCGCTTTGTTTCGGGGATGGGAGTATTTCCAGATCCGATCGTGGCATGGTGGCTGGCAGTTCAACATCTTGGGTCAGCTGGGTTGCAGAAGCGGTGGCCGGCGGCGAGCTGTTGCAGGTTTCGATCCGATTCGGTGGTTGCCCCGAATTTGGTAGTAGGTGGTGGCTGGACGCAGGGGAGGGAGGTCCGAGGCAGGCCGGAGAGAGTCCGTTCGGGCGGTGGCGACCCGGTTCTGGTGGTGGAGGCCCACTGCTTGGGCTCGAAAAGAATTGGGCTGGGCCTTATACTGTTTCTGTGGCATCCTTGTCTGTTGGGATTATGCTTGGGTTTGGGCCCACTGTTTGGGTCCGGCCCAAGCTGTTTTATGTTTATTTTTTACAATTTTTATTTGTTTAATTTATCTAGGTTGGATGCATTTTATGCAACCAATAAAATCCTACATATACTGTGTAGGCCTAATCGGGCTTTGTGCCTGTGTATGCACTCTACGTGCCTTGTCTGCTCTAGGTCGGCGGCGACTTATTTGCTTTGTCAAATGGACGCTACTGCCTAGTGGCAGGATGAGATTAAGGGTCGTCGGATTTACTTTTCGGCGGCAACATAGGAGGAAAGCTGTGCTAAAGCAGGTAATTATGCTATGTTGTACACGGGGTACATATCGAGTTTTCTTTCCGCTATGTCACTGCTATGTTAAAGCAAATGGAGTAGCTATTGCACTCTTTGCTAGTTGGTGCTTGTTAGAATACAAGTCTCCTGTAAAGTTTTCTGATATTGTTTCGGAAAATATTCTAGATGCTTATGGTAATCAGGGGTTTAGGCTCTATGTCCCCCCCTTGTATTCGACAGTTTCATTAATCAAGGCTTGAGGGTAGCCGCACCAGCCCTTTATTCAAAAAAAAAAAAAAAAAAGAAGATTAATGTTATCCAATAAGAAATTAAATAGTATTTGTATTTTTTTTTTTTAGAAGTAGATAATTTCATTACTTATCCATGGCCAGAAGGCACGTACATCATATGCTGTCTTACACCAAATAAAATCAAGTTGGTCTAAGCTGTTAAGCACATAACAAGTAACCCTCATTGGGAACAACTTGAGCACAAATTTTGACCTAGCCATCAGGAGACAAATCCAACAACTACCTAAATCGTTGCTAGAGTAACCCTAATTGCCTAAGACCTCATTTGGTGTACAATCAGAGAAACTAAACTTAAATAGCAATCAACTGGAATCAAAAGCTAGGTACCGAAAACAGGAAGCTCAGAGCTTTCCTTCGCCCTTATCCTTAGGGCTAAAACTCCTGAACAGCAATAGCAATAGGGAAAGTGAGACACAACAGAGTCTCGCCCCCGTCTTTTGCAGATTTGAGCCCGAGAGAAGGCCCAATTGGCCTCTGGATGGCGAAAAACCAAGCCCAACGAATGGGCCCCACAGAGGCCCAATACCATTAGGACCCGGTTTGATGAGGACACCCAACACTGGGCACCCCAAATCCTCTGTGATGCCCCGGAAATTCGTATTTACTTTCCGAGGATTTTCCGGAATTTAAATTGTGGGTATTGGACGATTTCGTGGCTCGTGGACGGAGCTGAAGTGTTTCGGATGAATTTGTATTCGAAAAGTGTGGATTTAGGGGGGGTTCAAGGTTGACTTTTGATACGTTGAGATTCTCCGAAAACGTCCTTCACGAAAGTTGTAGACCGCGTCGATACGAGTTCGTGGACATGTGGAACGCGAGAATCAGAGTTCCTATGAGAAAGTTATGGCCATTGGAAGGAGTTTCCATTTTGGTATAAATAGAAGTTTCCCGAGTGGGAAACTTACTATTTTCATTTGGTTTCCTTTTCCGGAAACTCACTTCCTCTCTCTTCTCTCTCTCGACTCCTTCAGTGTCGAAATATTTCGACTGACCCGACCCGAACCCGGAAACCCGACCCGGCTTTTCCGGCGAGCTCCGGCGACGAAACTTTCCAGATCGGTTCGTCATTGCCGTCCGCTCCTCCCTGTGGTGTCCTCTTGCGGCGGTGATGGTGATAGAAGGCGGCGCAGTTGGTGTTTTCAGACCCGGTCGGAAAATGCAGCTCCGGCGACTTCGTGGCTTCATGATTCCATGGTTGAGTTCAGAGGAGGCTCCCTGATCGATCTGTGGTGGTTGTTTGGATCGATTTACGTGGAACTTGGTTCAACTCGGTTTGAACAGTAATCCACGAGTTGTGAGGTAGTTTTCGACCCTTTATGCTTGTTTTCTGACTTCGAGCTAGTTATGAGAATTCACAAGCATGCTTAGATGAAGCTTTTTGATGTTGGGAGTTTTGTGAAATAATGAGTTTTTGGCCGGCGGCGGTGCGCCACCGCCTGTGGCGGCGTTCCGGTGGTGTTCCGGCCATGTAAGGGACTGTTTCTGGTATTATATATGTTCTACTCGTTGATACGAGCGTTTCGATATATAATATGCAAAATTTGGAGTTCGTATGAAATTGTTATGATTTTTACGGTTTCATACCAGTTGATTTATTCGATCCGTGAGGATTCGAGCGTCCGATCGACTTGTGGTTGGGACGTATCGATCGTGGATGTATTCCGGAGACTTGGGAGGTCTCGGATGTGGTTTCGCCTCGATTGGCGCCACTTTGGGGATTTTAGTTCAAAACAGGGGTTTCAGACTTAAATCGTTTGTGGATTGTTGCTAAGTTGCAACCGTATGTGATTAGGTGCTTGACGAGGTATCCTTGGACGGTTGTTTTGTGGTGTGGCTGCCGTGTTCAGTATTGAAGATGCAGCGGGAGTTTCGAGGTGAGTAATCTCACAAGGTTCATTATGAACGGAATTACCATTATTGTTTTGGCGTTAATTGTTTAACTGCAAACTATAGTTGGTATTAGTAGGCATTCCTGAGCGAATGACTACGTATATATATATATTTACGTGAAATATATATATTCTTGTGGATGATGTGTGATGAATAATATGCATGATGGTGTTCATATTATTGTTGAATGCGACTTTTCATTGAAACAATATTGTAGAAAAAGATGTTTTCTATTGTTTGAAAAGTATTGAACTTGATGTTACATTTTTGAGTCAAACGTGACTCATTTTAAATGTATTGGTCCTTGTACCAAGGGTCACAGATGGTGAGCAGGGATGGGGAAAGCCGAACTAGATGGTCGTAATGTTTTTAGGTCAGGTGTGACTTACTTAACGTTGACTTGAGACCAGATGGGGTCTGAAAAGCATGGGTCGCAGATGGTGACCAACGGTTGGTTCTAAGACCAGACGGAGTATGAAAACCAAGAGTCACCGACGGTGATAGGTTGCAGATGGTGACCAATGATTTATCTGTGTTATGAGCCTAGTTACCATATTGTCTTAGAGTTATGGGATTAACTGTGACTATAGATGGTATTAGTGGCATTTCTGAGTGAATGATTATGTGTGTACATATATATATTATGGGATATATATATACATATGTATTCATGTATTGGTGGCATTTCTGAGTGAATGATTATGTGTGTACATATATATATTATGGGATATATATATACATATGTATTCATGTATTGGTGGCATTTCTGAGTGTATGACTATGTGTGTACATATATATATTATGGGATATATATATATATATATATATATATATATATATATATATATATATATATATATTCATGTATTAGTGGCTTCGTGGTGAATCTGTGTTGATGTGTTGTGTGTCTGGGTTAGACTGAATTGTTGTTGGTACATCATGGGGGGTAGCGGGGAGCTATCTGATGCTCATGAGTACGTGTTTTTAAAAGAGATTTTCGGGGATTCTTTCTTTTAAATGTCCTGGGAGGACTTGTTAATCATATTTGAATTGTTAGGTTAACGATTTATATGATTTTGTCACGGTGTGACTTTTGTGATTTCCCTTTTGGAAAAGAGTATTGTTTTGGGAAGCATGGTATGTTTTCCTTATTCTCGAGTCGAAAGTTTTCCTCGTGTTTGGCTTGAGTTTTGCGGGCTTTTATCCCGTGATTTGGTGTGAGTTGTTTTGAGTTACTCATACGGGCTTGCAAAAGCTTACCGGATTTGTTGTGTGACAACCCGGTGCACTATTCAAACGGTGTAGGGGTTAAACTTGCAGGTCAGGGAAATCGTGGCTGAAGGTGAGGTATCTTGTTGGCAGCAGAACTGGTAGGAAGCAAATTTGTTTGGTTTTGCCATTGTTATGACTTCCGCTTTGTAGTAAACTCTGATGAGCTTTTACGTTTTATCTTGTTTTTGACAATTTAATTTGTAAACTTATGTAATATATGACTCTGTGAGCGGGTCAATATTGACATAGTGGGTTCAGGGCATCAACATGTATATTGTATAAAGGGAAAAAGTTTTCCAGATATTTGGTATTGATGGCTGAACGTTCACGCATGTATAATTATGGGGTTATATATCGATTTTTTAATTGTGTTAAAAATCAGGGGCATGACATCCTCCGTTGCTGGACTGTCGTTGTCTTCTGGGCCGTCGAGGACCATCACAGCCTCGTTGTTCATCTCCTCGCCCAACGTCAGCCAAACGGTTCTGTTGGCTCAGCCGCAAACGAGCAGTGCACCTCTATCAAAAAATTTCGGTCTCAGCCGCCCAGTTAAAGCGACGGTTGCGCTGTCGTACCAAAACTGTGCACCCTCAGTAGCCTCGAGGAAGTTCAATTGCAACCACAAAGCCGTCAAAGCACCGATCCCAATCCTTGTAGGAGGCAACCCAGACGAGGAGATCGGGTCACCATCGTGGATGAAGCGTTCCACCCTGTCACCGTAGCCATGGCTTTCGCCAGCCCAAATGATCAGGGCCTCATCACCGCCGCCACGATCCTTATCCATAGTAGGGGTCAGATCCGGCGAAAACAGATCAATGGAAGGGCATAGGTGCCCAGATACTTGAAACCGGCCAGAGCTGCTATGCGCCCCACCGGTAAGAGGAGGCGGCGTGAAGGTCAGTGCGAGGAGACACGCTACTAGAGAGAATAGGGTTTTCATTTTTCTTCCCTATACTTTACGGGAGGTTTTTTTCTCCTACATAGTATTTGTATTTAATTATCTGGTTATGTATTTAGTTTTCTTTACAAATTTAGATTTTAGAAAATTAGTGTACCTATTAGTTATTTTGCACTTGGGTAATATGGTCTTTCAATAATTCAAATGTTTGTAGGGTGAACTAAGAAAATTGTAGGGTGGTAATAGCCGCACCCTATTTATATTTAATTGTATTTAAATATAGTTATGACTCTTATCCCTAATTAAAGATTTCAAACTATCAGACAGCTTCTTTATTAGAGAGAAGAAACAGAAAGGACGTGCAAGGTATTATCCCAACCCTCTTGCCCTCTCCTTCATAAAAGAATTCTGCAGAACCCTAAGATCAAAGAGACTTCCATAGCTTATCTTAAGTTTTGAGGTTAGGCAGCTGCCTAGACTAGACCCCCCCTGAATCCGCCCCTGCCCTCGATCCATACTTTCTGTACGTATTCCACCTCATTGTGACTTGTTGTAGACGACACTAAGAACCTGTCACTTGCAGGGCTGAACTAGCCTCTAACTATCCAAGCCTTTGGGTGGGGGGTTGTCAAGCCCTATTAAAAAAAAAAAAAAAAAAAAACACCAACTCCACACTCTAAAATTGAAAATTAACCAACTGTTTAAGGACATCTGATTTATGTGTTGTAGGGGCTAGGCGCCTCTCGGACGTTACTTATGCTTGATGACATCATGTGTATAACTCCCCAACCAAGAAGCTCATCTTACTTGGGGACTTCGGGGACTTGTACATACCTCCACTATTATGGATGATTTGCTATGTCACCAAGCATGTGTAACACCCTCTTTGGGGGACCCACAAGCCTTTGTGGGACCCAACCGCGACATGCATCCCGTAGCCCGATGTCCAAGCTACGCCACGGTAGTCGGAAGCGGCCAATACCTCGTCGGGAAGCCACCTTCCCTGCCTTGCCAACATGTCTCCACAACATGCTTTCTACACTAGCATAAGAACTCTTAGTCCCACATAGAAGAAAATGTAAAAGAGAGGGGTTCCCTTACCTATAAAAGGGACCCCTCCTCCCACTTAAACATCCATCCCATTACAACTCTTGTAATCTATGTTGGGCCGCAAGGCCCAAACACATATAGTGCAATATTCAAGTGGACGTAGTCTCCCGCTAAGGCGGGAGACGAACCACTATACTTCTTATGTCTCACACTCTCTCTCTCTCTTCTCTCTAACGTTAATTAGAGCCTTTGGTTTCTAACATTAACATTGACGCCGTCTGTGGGAAGCCAACACAATTACTTCGTCACTTTTCACACGCTCAACATCAATTCAAGCTCAGTCAACACCAAGTCAATGCGTGGTCAGCGTCAAGTCAACTGACTGAACGCTAACAAAAAAAAAAAAAAAAAAAAATTTGGCAACTTGTGCTCCGTCAACTTTGTACTTTGCATGCTGCTCTAGCGTTAACACAATTCCATCCTTAGCGGTAAAACACACACAAAAGGGTGCTTGGCGGTGAAACGAAAAAAAAAAAAAAAAAAAAAAAACCAACTTTTGGAGCCTACTCTGGACACCCAGAAGTGTACTTTGGGCACCCATGAGGACAACTTGGCGTCTCTAGCGTCAAACTGCTTTCTCTTGTTGGCCCGCCAATGTCAAAGTTTCACCCTCCAGCGCTAACGATCTCGACGCAGTCCGTCAAGCATAGCAGACATCACACCTCCGCCAGCTCCAGCGCCAACTATGACGTAGTCCGTCAAGCCTTGCAGCCCACAAAGTTCTCTATGCACAACGAGGCCGTCAAGCACAGTGTCAAGCATCATGATGATCCCTTGTCATCACAGCTCCTTTGACACCCAATAGTTATCCTTGTCACGTCAATTTTGGATTCAGGCATTAGGATTCCAGTCTCCGTGGTAGTCAAAGCCTCCGACAAACGCCGAAAGCCTAGCGTCAAACTGGCACCTACAAGTACAAAGGGTCTCCGCCAAACAACGCCTCAGCCATCCGCCATCCGCTAAGAAAAGCCTCCGCCAAGAGCCATCCGCCAAGGGCAACAACGCACCAACTTGACGGAAGTTAAAGCTTCAACAGGTTGACGACCGTCAATACAACTTGTCGGAAAACTCTCTTCATCTAGCTTGTCGTCGCATAAAGCTCTTCAATCTCCTTGACGAAGTCTTCTTGACGCAATTATGCTTCATTCGCAACCTTGCTTGACACCCAGAATCTTACTCTGGACACCCATCAGCAAACGACCTCACTATCGGTCCGTCAAGCAGCTCTCCCGTCACCCAACCTCTATGTCTTGCAGCGCCAAGGCTCTATCCGTCAAGCACGTTCCGTCAGGGAAAGATCCGCCAAGCTGCACCGCCAAGCGGCAACTGTCAAGCACCGCCAAGGGATTTCGCCAAAGGCTTTGACACACCACCAAGCCTTGCACCGTCAAGCACCACGCATGACGGCAGCTTTTTTTTCTCTCGGTGATCAACCCAACTCAGAAAAATATTCCGACACCCATTGCCTTACAAAAACAGAGAAACAGGGGGTCTGCTTCCCGTTAATCCTCTCTCGGCACCTAGCAGCCTCAAATATGGTTTTGCTGCTGCAGTTTGGAACAGATGCCAATTCAATCCCTCTCACAGCCCGCCACAAGCATCTGCATGCTCAATAGCGCTAACTCCAACATCTTGATTCAAGCACCTGATTTCATCAGACTTCATTTGCAGCCAGACTGAAAACCAACAAGATAAGTCCAACTCTCTCATTATCTGATGCGGGTGCCATGTGCCTAGCAGAGGCGTGGTCAATAATTCAACTGCCACTTTATAATTGTAACGTCCCGAACCCAAATTCACCGGTTTACTAGTCATTTGGACAGTAAACGGTAATTTGTTTTACTTTTACTCTTTTTCAGCAACTTTAGTGGCCCTAAAAGTTGATTTTTTGTTCGGGTCAAAATTTGGGAAAATGTTCTTCATGGAAGTCGTAGAGGGCGTTAAACCGAGCCCGTGCATATGTAGTACGTAAAAATCGGACTTAGTATGCGAGAGTTATGGCCAAAAATGTAGAATTTACTGTTCATGGTAAATTGGGTATATATATGGAAAGTTACCACAGTAGGTTTCCATTTCCGGAAACCCACTCAGTAACTCTCTCTCTCTCCTTTCCCGATCTGTCCTTCCTCTCCCCGTCGGCCTCTCCCTTTTTCTTCTTCGATTTGACGCCGTCCGGCCACCAAACGGTGAGCCCTCAATGGCGGTCGACTCGGCTCCCCCTTCCCTACACAGCGGTGGTCGTGGGTCACGGTGTCTTGGCCGAACAAAGGAGATCGAAGCCCAATAGCCCGAGGGTGGCAGCTGAGGAATTCCGGCGATTTCCGGCGATTCCGGCCGTTTCCGGCCACGAAATTGGCATCGAAGGTTCGGTTTTCATCACTGATCATTTCCCCTATGGCCTTGTGTCACGATTTGTTGTGTAGAAGTCGAATTGATGAATTGAAATTTTAGGGTTCTTGAGAAATTTCTGGGCTTGTGTTCATCGGCCGAATTGGAGCTCTTTCAGGTAAAATTGGAACTTGTTGTAGTTGAATGAATGGTTGGGTGTGTTGAGTAGATGCTACTGTCCAAAGTTGGTGGCCATCGGAGGTGGTGGCCGCCGGCGCGTGGGCCCCACGCGCCGCCACTGTTGGTGGCGCGTGGAGGCGTGTAGGGCAGTGTTTTAATTCCAGTTTTTAGCCCATTAAATTCTATAAATGTTGTAGAGCTTGTATGTGAAGTTTGGTGATTTTTGGAGAAGCTTGGAATTAATTATGAATTTTTGAAGTTTAGGGTTTCGATTATCGAATTACGAGAATCCGACCGTCGGATATCTCTCGGTTCTGCTTTGGAACCTTTAAATTAACGAATTGGTATTAGTGGTATAATTTGGGCTGAATCCGAGGAGAATGGGAGATGTAAATTATGA